>NC_077231.1:281069430-281369430 GCF_027887165.1 Monodelphis domestica
GAGGTGTGACTAAGGAGTAACTTTAGTTTTCTCTAATGGGTGCTACATAGATTCCAACCTGGGAGTTAGTCCAGAATGAAAAGAAAGGGTTATTTTACTTAGGACTGTTTTTCTCCCATTGGTGAAGGCAAGTGGCTATCTCTAAATACTTTCCTGTCTAGAGAGAATTAGCTTGTTTTTACTTTGTCATTTCTTCTTTATCAGGATTGAAATATATTGATTAGAATCAGGTGAGTATTACACCTTCCAGGGAGAAGTAGGTATATATTTGTATATGCTATCTTCCCTAATAAACTGTACATTCCTTGAGGGAAAATACTGTTGCATTTTTCTCTTTGCATTTACAGGAGACAGCACAGTGCCAGGCTCACAGTGGGCACTAAAAGTCTCCTTCCCATCCAATCCATCTTCTACACTGCTATGAAATAGATTTTCCTAAAGCACAAGTCTGAGCATATAACCCTCTTATTCATTAAACTTCAATGGCTCCCAATGAACTCCTGGATCAAATAGAAAACCCTTCAGTTGGCATTTAAAACTCTTTATAACCAGTCTCTTTGTTTCCTTTCAGTCTTGCAACACACATACTCCCCTCCATTGTTAAATTAAATTGAAATTAATTTGGTTCCTGCCACAAAAACTTAATTTTTAATGACTGATATTCTTCCAATGATGTTGCATGACTGTAAATAAGCATATCCAAATTTTAAGTGAAACTGAGAGTAGAAGAAATAGACAACAATGGAAAAAGTGGGGCAACGGTGTGATATAATGAAATAGCCCAGGATTTGGGGACAGACAATGTGAGTTCAAATCCTGTTCTACCTTTTACCCACTGTATAGTTTTGGGAAAGTATCATAGCCTCTCTGGTCCTTAGTTTCCTCAACTTGCCTAGCACATAGTAAGTGTCTCTTAAATGTTTTCCATTCATTCATTTATTCTGTGGTGACTTCTACTGGGTTTTATGATCCTAAGTATATTGTAGTAACATGTAAAGGAAGTGTTTTAAAAGCATCATGAACGAGATGATGGTCCTAGTATCTTGTACCCTGGACAGCTCATGTGGCACATTTTGGGAAGGCTCCCATTACTAACCAGGAGAGGATCAAGAGGAGGACAACCAGGATGGTGAAGGATCCTGAGTCCATACCACATGGAGAATTATTAGGGATGTTTAGCCTGGAAAAAAGAAGATTCTTAAGGGACATAATGGCAGTCTTAAACTGTCTGAATGATTGTCATATGAAAAAATGCTGAGACCTGTTTTGCTCGGCCACAAAAGGTAGAACTTGAAACAATAAGCAATAATTGCAAAAGAGGCAAATTTAGGCTTAAAGTAAAAACCTTATAACAATTCTCAAGGTGGGACTGGATGGCCTCAGAATGGAGTGGTGAACCACTAATTCAAAATCTTTAAGTGAAGACTGTTACAGAGAGGATGCCTTTTTGGGTGTTTATGAAATTAGAAGACTGATGAGATCTCTCCAAAAAAGGATGGTGTGTGAAGAACAGTGCACTGACAGCCCAAAGTGGAGTATTGTCACCCCACAAATAGGAAAAGAATCGAGGGGAGGATTCTGGGGTGTGGGGTAGAACTCTGTGGGAAATTAATGGAAGAGCATGGACAAGAATTGTGAGAGAAGACATCAAAAAGAAACTGATCTCCACAGGTGGAGGGGAAGTATTAGCCATTTATCATCCAGTTACAGAGTTCAGTGATTTTTAAAAAAGAACTTAATGAGCATGAAATCCTAATTATGTCATTATATATTCTTTTCTGAAAGCTATCAGTGCACATAGTGCTAATCAACATAGTTGTAATTTGTATCTATTATCACTGTGTGTATGAATATATACACATATGTGTGTGTATTTCCATATATTGGCCTATTCCATGTACTTGTTATTTTAAACAGGAATATAGCTTTCCATTGCATTATTATACTGTAGTTTTCTTAGTTATTCCCAAGTTGTTGAGCACTTGGGCTATTTCCAAATTTTTGCTATTATAGATAGGTTTGCTATGAACATCTTTCTGCAAATTACTTTCTTTTTTTCCTTTTGAATTATTTCCTTGTGGTAAAATCCCCAAAGTTGAATCACTGAGCCAAAGGGTATGAACAGTTCTTAAAGCTCTTGTTACATGTGGTCAAATTGCTTTCCACAAATATTGAACCAATCTTTAAGGCCACCAACAAAGTATAAATGTACTTGTTGACTCAGAACCCTGCCAACATTGAATGTCATAATTTTAATTTATTTTTACTAGTTTAATAAGTGTATAATGGTATCAGTATGCCTATATTATTCCACAATGCATTGCCTTAAATTTATTCTAGTTTGCACATCTTTAATTGCTGGTAAGATTGAATTTTTTCATGTAAAGACTTATTGAACTTATTTCTTCCCATGTAAGTTGTTTTTAAATTTCTTTGTAAGTGGAATCTGGGTATTGACCACATACTTTTATATCAGTTCTTTTTATATATGGAAAGGAAATTTTTATTAGTTATATTTGCCCTGTGTTTTTGTCAGCATTTTATTTTACTTTTATATATTTTAAGAACAGTTCAATACAGAGATTTGTTTTTTGTACATATTTATACATATCCATCTTGTTGCGGCTTATATCCTTCATTTCCTTAGTACTCAAAAATATATCTCCTGTACACAGGTAGAATAAACATTCTATTCTCTTTGCAAGTCTTTTGCCCATATGAAATTTTTTAATGATATAATAGTAATATATATAATTTATATACTATACTTATATCTCAATTAATTCTTCTCTATTTTGATATAGAGTTTTAACTATAAAATATATAGTATTTTCTTTCATTTGAAAACTCCTTATGGCTCATCAGACACCCAGATGGCAGGGATAGAATGCTCAACTTGAACTTGGGAAGTCTTAAATTCATACATTTACTAAGTCACTTTGGGCAAATTACTTAACTTCTCTCAGCCTCAGTTTCTTCGTTCTGTAAAATGATGGAGTTAAAATTGATGACCTTTCATATACCATCTGAGTCTCAATTCTATGAGCTTATAAGTTTGTATAGTAGTTTGAATCTATGTTGAGAATCTTTCTGAGAGAATCTCTATTTTGAGAATTTATTTCTTCGTTAATTTTTTCATAGTTCTTAAACCAATATTATAGCATTGATAATTGTCAATTTTAAGTATGTTTTACATTTGATAGAGTGAGTCTATAACCATTTCTTTGATTGTTTTTTTTTAATACTCGTTTGAATTCTGGCCCACTTACTCTTGCATATAAATTTCATTATTTCCTTGTATGGGTTTTTTAATATCACAAGGGACATTAATTGGTATTATAATAAATTTATCTACTAGCTTCTAGAGCACTATCATCTCTGTTGTATTTAGTTTTCTTTGCCAAGGGCAAGGTGTACCCATTAATTCATGTTTTCTTCCATTTTTCCTTTTGGGACCTTTTCATATCCCTTGAATAAGCCTTGTTTCTCCCAGTTTAAATTGATACACGTACATTTAATTATTTTTCTTGCTATTATAAGCAGAATTTTAAAAAATTTGTACTTTTGAGCTCTTTCTTCTGAGCGTATAAAAGGTAACTGATTCCTTTTGCTCCCATGTATTGATCAGACCTGTTATCCCATCTTCCTCAATGGTTTCTGTCTGTGTTTCATGGTCTTCTTCTTCATCTCATTCTCCTTTGTTCTACTAAGGGACTCTAGTATTCATAGAATCACAGAATTTTTTATTGGTAAGAAACCTCAGAAGTTATCTATTCCAACCCATCTAAAAATTTGTATCACATCCAGAATTACTTGAAGACTCTCACTCTACCCTGAACTCAGTAATTATATAGCCCCTCCTCCCCCAGACCATCATTTAGGCAAAGTTGTAATTCTTTTTTTTTTCATTTTAAATTATTTTTTAAAAATATTTTTATGTGTTTACATGATTCATTTTCTTTCCCTCCCTTTTTTCTCCCCTCTTTCAGAGACAACAAGCAATTCCATGCATATACAAATGTTGTTATTTGATACCTATTTCCACATTACTAATTTTTGTTAAAGAGCAATCTTTTAAAACCAAAACTTCAACTCATATACCCATATGAACAAGTGATGTCATATGTTTTTCTTCTGTGTTTCTACTCCCAGAGTTCTTTCTCTCGATGTGAATAGTGTTTTCTCATAAGTCCCTCAGAAATACCCTAATTCATTATATTACTACTAGTAGTAAAGACCATTACATTGGATACTTCCACAGTATTTCACTTTCTGTTACAGTGTTCTTCTGGTTCTGCTCATTTCACTCTGCATCAGTTCATTGAGGTTCTTCCAGTTCATGTGAAAATCCTCTAGTTGATAATTCCTTATAATACAATAGTATTCCATCCCTCATTTTTCAATTTTTTGCCACTACAAAGAGTGAGGCATTGAATATTTTTGTACAGAGACTTTTCCTTATTATTTCTCTGGGGTACAAACCCAGTAGTGGTATTACTATATCAAAGGACATACAGTCTTTTAAAGCCCTTTGGGCACAATGCCAAATTGTCTTTCCAGAATGGTTAAGTTAATTCACAATTCCACCAGCAATGCATTAGTGACCCAATTTTGCCACATCACCTCCAACATGTATTATTTTCCTTAGCTATCACATTGACCAATCTGACAGGTGTGAGGTTGTTAGGAGGGATTTAGAAAACTTTTTCATGTGCTTATTCATAGGTTTGATTTATTCTTCTGGAAACTGCCTTTTCATATCCCTTGACCATTTGTCAATTGGGGAATGGCTTAATTTCTTATACAATTAACTTAGTTCCTTAAAAATTTGAGAAATTAGAACTCTGTCAGAGGTTTTTGTCATAAATTTCTCCCCCAGTTTGTTGCTTCCCTTCTAATCTTGGTTGCATTGTTTTTGTTTGTATAAACCTGTTTTAATTTAATATAATCAAAATTATTTATTTTACACTTGGTAATGTTCTCTATTTCTTGCTTGGTCTTAAATTCCTTCCCTTCCCATAGATCTGACAGGTATGCTATTATGTTCATATAATTCATGAATTTGTCTTGACAAGTAGATTCCCAGATATTTTATATTGTCTAGAGTGATTTTTAAATGGAGTTTCTCTTTCTAACTTTTGCTGTTGAATTTTGTGGGAAATATATAGAAATGCTTATGATTTTTATGGGTTCATTTTTATATCCTATAACTTTGCTGAAGTTATTAATTATTTCCATTAGCTTTTTAGTTGGTTTTATCAAATTCTCTACATATGTCATCATATCATCTGCAAAGAGTGATAGTTTAGTTTCCTCATTGCCTACTTTGATTCCTTCAATTTCTTTTTCTTCTCTAATTACTACTGCTAGCAATTCTAGTATAGTACAGTATTAGATAGTAGTGGTGATAATGGGCATCCCTCTTTCACTTCTGATCTTATTGGGAAGGCTTCTAACTTATCCCCATTGCAGATGATACTTGCTGATGGTTTTAAATAAAAACTGAGTATTTTGAGGAAATGCCCTTTTAATCCTAAACTTCCTAGTTTTTTCAATAGGGAGGTTGTATTTTGTCAAAGGCTTTTTCTGTATCTATTGAGATAATCATGTAATTTCTATTAGTTAGATTCTATTAGTTATGATAGTTTTGTGGATGGTTTTCCAAATATTGAATCAGACTTGCATTCCTGGTATAACTCCCACCTGGTCATAGTGAATAATCCTTGTGGTGATAACTTGCTGTAGTCTTTTAGCTAGTATTTTATTTAACATTTTACAGCAATTTTCATTAAGGAGATCAGTCTATAGTTTTGTTTTTCTGTTTTTGGTCTCCCTGGCTTGGGAAATCAGTATCATATTTGTATCATAAAAAGAATTTGTTAAGACTCCTTCTTTGCCTATTTTGTCAAATAGTTCATAGAATATTGGAATTAATTATTTTTTAAATGTTTTATAGAATTTTCTTGTGAATCCACCTGGCCCTGGGCAATTTTTCCTAGGGAGTTCCTTGATGGTTTCTTCAATTTCTTTTTTCTGATATGGAATTATTTAGGTATTCTATTTTGTCTTTGGTCAATCTAGCCAATTTATATTTTTATAAATATTTTACAAACATTTCACCTAGATTGCCATATTTATTGTCATAAAATTGGGTGAAAAAAGTTCTTAATAATCGCCTTAATTTCCTCTTCATTATAGATGAGATCACCCTTTTCATTCATAATATTATTAGTTTTATTCTTTTCTTTATTTTTTATAATTAGATCAACTAAGACTTTATTTTATTTGTTTTTTCAAAATACAACTCCTACTCTTATTTATTAGTTTAATAGTTCCTTTACTTTCAAAATTTTATTAATTTTGTCTTTTATTTTTAGGATTTCCAATTTTGTCTTCAGCTGAAGGCTTTTAATTTGTTCTTTTTTTTAGTTGTGTAGCCAATTTTTTGATCTCTTCTTTCTCTTTTTTATTAATGTAGGCACTCAGGGATAGAAAATTTCCCCTAGTTTGCTTTGACTGTATCCCATACATTTTGATATGTTCTTTCCTCATCATTCTCTTCAATGAAATCGGTAATTGTTTCTATGATTTGTTCTTTAGCCCAACAGTTTTTGGAGAATTAGATTCTTTAATTTCCAATTCATTTTCAATTTGCCTCTCCATGAACCCTTACAATTTTTATCAAATTATGATCTGAAAAAAGTTGCATTCATCATTTTTGATTTTCCACATTCATTTGCGAATTTTTTATGCCCTATTACATGGTTAATTTTTGTCAATATTCTACGTGCTGCTGAAAAGAAGGCATATTCCTTTTTATCTCTACACACTTTTCACTATATATTTATTAACTAATTTTTCTAAATTTCATTTCCATCTCTTCCTTCTTTCTTATTTTTTTGGGTTTGATTATCTATATATGATAGGGGAAAATTGAGGTCTCCCAATAGTATAGTTTTACTATGTATTTCTACCTTAAGCTCCAGTATTTTCTCTTTTTAAAATCTGAATATTATACCATTTGGTGCATATATGTTGATTAATGATATTTCTTCATTGTCTATACTGCCTTTTATTAGGATGTAATTACCTTCCTCATCACTTTTAATCAGATCTATCCACAATCAAAGTTATGATTACCATCAGTGTATTCCCCATCATTCTGATTTCCTCTTTTAATCCTGTCCTTTCCTTCTTTCACTATTTCCCTCTATACCAGTGTTTTGCCTTTAATCAGTTCCCTTTTCACTCACTCTTATTTTATTCCACTTCCCACCCCCTCCTTTCTTATTCCCCTCCTGTTTCTCTTTAGGGTCTTTTATATGCCCCCCCTAATTTTTTCTTCCTTTATATTACTCCCCTCCTCATACCACCTTCCTTATTCCCCTTCTACTTCTCTATAGGGTAATCTAGAATTCTATATTTGTTCTTGCCTCTTTGAGCTGATTCCACTGGCAGAAAGATTTAAGTATTACCTGTCACCAGCCTTATTCTTCTCTTCTTATAATAGTATTCTTCCCGCCACCCCATGTACATCTTTTTGTGGTATAATTTATCCCATTTTACCTCTTCCTTTGTATTTCTCTTAGTATAATCCTCTTTTTTCCCATAATTTTTACATATCATCCTAAATAGATTAATCCTCTGCCTATGTATATTTCTTCTATCTACTATGATAATGAAAACAATTTTTTAGAGTTACAGATATCATTTTTCCATATGAGTATAATCAATTTGGCTTTCTTAAAGGTCTTAACTTTTTTCTATTTCTTATTTCCCTTTTTATGGTTCTCTTGACTTTTTGTATTTGCACATCAAATTTTCTGTTTAATTCTGGTCTTTTCTTCAGGAATGCTTAGAAATCTTTTATTTTATTAAATGTCCATACTTTCTCCTGAAACTATATAGTCAGTTTTGATGGGTAGGTGATTCTTGGTTGTGGACCCAGTTCTCTTGCCTTCTGGAATATCATATTCCAAGCCTTGTGGTCTTTCAGTGTGGAAGCTGCCAAATCCTACTTAATCCTTACCGGGGCTCCATGATATTTGAATTTCTTCTTTCTGGCCACTTATAGTGTTTTCTTCTTGGCCTGGAAGCTCTTGAACTTGGCTATAATATTCCTGGGAGGTGTCGTTTGCAGATTTAACATGGTTGGTGATCTGTGGATTCTTTTGTCTCTTTTTGTCATTATGTTCAACAATAACAGGGCAGTTTTCTTGGATAATTTCTTATAATATGATGTCTAGGCTTTTTTTTTTTTTTTGGTTATGGCTTTCTGGTAGTCTAATAATTCTCAAATTGTCTCTCCTTGATCTATTTTCCTGGCCAGTTGTTTTCTCAATGAGATATTTCATATTTCCTTCTAGTTTTCATTCTTTTGATTTTGTTTTATTATTTCTTGGTGTCTCATGAAATTATTACCTTCTTCTTGCCCATTTGTAGTCTTTAAAGACTGTTTTTTATCTATAATCTTTTGTTTCTCCTTTTCAATTTTGTCTATCCTGCTTTTCATTGCGCTCCTTTCCTCAATGGCATTCTTTGCCTATTCTTCTAATATTTAGTTCTGTTTCCCAATATGTTCATTACTTCATTTGGTTTCTGTGTCTCTCTTTCCATTTGGGCAATTTTGCCTTTTTATTTATTATTTTCTTTTTGTATTACTTTCATTTCCCCCCCACTTTTCTTCCCATGTCTTACTTGGTTTTTGAACTCCTTTTTTAGTTCTTTCAGAGCTTATGACCAGATTCCATTTCTTTTGGAATGTTGGCATGTATTTTCTTATTTCTCACTCTCTCCTGTTACTCCTGGTTTTTGCTAGTTTTCTCCATAGAAAATTTTCAGGATTAGGAGCTTTTTTTTCCTGTTGTTTACTCCTTTTTTGCTCAAGGACTGGAGAGTCCTACATGTTGCTAGTCATTTCTAACTTAGCTTCTGTCTGGAAGGGCTTTGCCTTGGGACTATCTTCCCTTCCCTGTCTGAGACCTGAGTGAGCACTGGTAGGTCTGTGGTGTTTTGGTTTTTTTTTCTTCTTGTGGGTATAGCTGGCTTCAAACTGTTTTGCCCTGAGGCTGTCTTTCCTGCCCCTGCTGTTCCTGCTGCTGTGCTGCTGTCTCCACTCAGAAATGCTACCAGTACTCTTAAACTTGGGATTTCGCTGCCCCAGCCACCAGAGGTATGTCTGTGGTGCTTTTAGCCAGACCCCTAGAATTTGGAGATTGCCTTTGCCCACCTCTGCTTCTGTCATGGCTGGTTTGAGAGAGAGGTCATCAGCTTGTGCCTTTTCTCTTGAAGTTTTGCACCCTTATAATGTGAGAATCCCTTCTCATTGTCTACATTTCACATTGTGTCAAGTGGAAGAGCCCCTTGGTTGATCCTGTTTTGACTTCCTTTTGAGAAGCTTTGTAATGATCTGTTTGGAAGGAAATTCAGAGCAGTTTAAAAATTTTCCTGCTAAGCCACCATCTTGACTTCACCTATAGTTGTAATGCTAAGGACATTTTTTCTTGACATCAAACCTAAAGTTCATCTTTTTCTTGCTGATCAAAATTGTTTCTCTTTAGGTCTTCAGAATTTCATTTTGAATATTTCCCTCCATTCTGATGAACTATATTATATCTGTTTTTTATGAATCCAAGTTATCCATTAGACTCTACCTGGCGTTTTTGTCCTCATCTATCACAAACTCAAGAAGGATGTGGTTACTTCCCTCCAAGATTCCCATCATTTTTATTCCAACAACGAGCTCCTCCCTATTAGTGAGAATCAGATCTATAATAGAATTTTCCCTTGTTGGTTCTTCTACCTTTTAAAGTAGGAAATTACCTCTAAGGCACATAAAGAAATTATTATCTGTTTCACTTCTGACACAGAGAAAATCAGTGCAGATGCTTGGATTATTGATGCTACCCATTACATAGAATACCCTAGTGGCAGATGTGTGACCTGATTCCCAAAATCTTACTTTTGTTTAGGTGGTTTGTCATATACTCTGGTGACAAAATTTCTTCTGTTTCTGTTGACCCTCACCCAAATATTGTACCACACGTACTCCATCTATTTTCTCAATTTTCTCCCACTGATCTCCTTTCTTATAGACAATGCTACCATTTCCCCCACTTTATCCTGGTCTTCTTTTAAGGAAAATATAGCTGTATAGAATCACATTTGAATTTTATCTCATCTCAGTAATATATAAAATGCTAAATTATTTTCTTTGTATTAAGATTTCTAGTTCATGTTACTTATTGTCAATCCTTTGTACATTTGTGTTTAGATATGTGAGATCATGGATTTTACTACTGGTTCCTATATTGCATTTTATTTCCTTTGAACCTCTGTTATTTTTACTTCACTGCAGCTGTTCTCTATTTTCCTTTGCTTGGTAGGTATGTATAGAGAGGTATTCTCTGCCCTAGTCTTTTCAATATAGCTTATATTTGTAAGATACCAGGCAAATAGCCTCTTACCTGCCTTTCTTAACTTTACCTGGTATATGGCAATGAACCAGGCATTTCTGTATTTTAACTTATTGCTCCTTAAACTCTGATGTCATCTCCATATTGCAGCTTCTTAGTTATTTGTTGATGTACTAATTCATTTGTTCTCTTTCTTATTTCTTGCTTTTGAGTATCCCTGAAGAAATGCAGACTGTTTCCATAGGAGCTTTAGTTTCTTGTCCAAAGCTTTGTAATCACTGACAATTCTTTCCCTTCATATTAATGTTTCTTCAGGGCTCTTGTTCTCAAAATCCCTCATTTTTCTCATCTCTAACCTTATTTTGACTACGTGTGGTCCTGGTCCTGCTTTTGACCCTATTGTTGCCCAGGCCTCTGTTTCCTCTAAAATCCTGCTCTCCCACCACACTCTTAAATCTTCCTCCCTCTCTCACTGTCACTTAGTTGTTGCTCTAATTTTGACTTCTGCTCACCAAACTCCTCTGTCTCCAAACCTGTTTCTCACTCCAGTCTGCTTACCATTACTTTATTTATGTTCTTGTTATCTTTCCCATTATGAGACCTTGTCTTTCATTCTATTAATTCTCAAATCTGAGCAGCCTCTATTTCCCATTTTTCTCTTCTGCTTTGTATCTGCTGCATCAGAAAAGATATTGCAGTTAATCCTAATTAATTCATTTCATCTAGATCCTTATTCCAACATGGTAGTTGATTTATTTAATAAAATTTAAACTACATTATTAATTAATACATATATTTATTATAATACCTCATTTGTATTACATTCCCAGTTGTGACTTCTAAACTTTTCTTCCTTTTTCCAGCCTCTAACATTTCCCCCACTTTATTTTTTATTTTATTTTATTTTATTTTTAAACCCTTACCTTCCATCTTAGAATCTATGCTGTGTATTGGTTCCAAGGCAGAAGAGTGGTTAGGGCTAGGCAATAGAGGTTAAGTGACTTGCCCAGGGTCACACAGCTGGGAAGTGTCTGAGGCCAGATTTGAACCCAGGACTTCTGTCTCTAGGCTGGTCTCTCAATCCACTCAGCTACCTGACTGCCCCCAATTCCCCCCACTTTAGCTCCCCAGACTAATGGTAAAAGATCTCCACTACCACTTGTTTATCTTCTCACCTCTTTCCTTCAAAACTTCTTACTTCTTTCTCTCATTTTCTCTGAATCTGTAGTATTAGATGAAGATATAATTCTGCTTCTTGCCATACTAACCCATCTGAAAATTAACCAAAGCTACCTGTGTCCTTTGCCTACTTACCTTCTATCCTGCTTTTCTGAGATCTTTTTCTCAGCAGTCATGCCTCATTTCTCATGCATTCACAATTATTCCCTTTCTACTGGCTTCTCATATGCTGAGAAATGTGTCCAAGCCTTCCTCAATTCAATAAAAAAAATTTATTATATATGTATAACCTACTAAGCCAACTACCATCACATTCTTCTCCCCTTCATTTCCAGACTTTTAGTGTCTGCATCTTACTTCCATTGGTACCCCTCTCCTAAAGACCATCCAAGATCTCCTTATTGTAACCCCCAGGGCCTCTTTAGGCCTCATCCTCCTTGACTTCTACAGCTTTTGATACTCTTTTTCTCCTCTTATATTCCCAATTGGCTCCAAGGACATTACACTCTCTTCCTTTTCTCTCTGAGTTTTCCTCCAATATCCTTTCCCTTGGCCTATTCCCTTCATGACCCTCTAAAGTCAGTGGTCAAACAGTTTTGTCTTGACTCTCTTTGATCTCTTTGGGATGCAGATCTAGTAGTGATATTGCTGGGTCAAAGGGTAAACATGGTTTTATAACCCTTTGTGCCTGGTTCTAAATTGTTCTCCAGAATAAAACATAGGAATTTGAAAAGAAAGCTTAATTTTTGTAAAGAAAATATATTTTATTGCCCTCCTGTCAAGTTCATTACAAATGGCAGTTACTTCTAACTAAATTATAGCATTGTTCAGCCTTCCTTATGATTTAAAAAAATTAGCTATTGGTCTGTCTTACTCTGATAGAAAAATATTAGGGTTGACAGTTTTAATCAGGACTTCTTTTCTTGCATTTCTCCTGTTTTGTTTTATTTTTCAAATATTGCTATGTTTTTAAACATGAATTCAGCCTTGTTAGGCTTTCATTATTTAATATACCTGTTTCAATTATATACTGATCATGCTTATTATCCCTTAATTACTTTTGCTTTTTAAATCTACTTCATCTAATACCATGATAGTAACACTTTCTTCTCTGCATTTTCATATTGACCTAATAGACCATCCCCTAAGTAGGAGGTCCAATAATTTTTTCCCTTATGACAGCTGGTAGAGAATTTTTAAAAATTATATGTGACCTTTCTTTTTGTTTATTTCTTTTTAATTTTATTTAATTAGATGTTTTAGAATATTTTTCCATTGTTACAAGACTCATGTTCTTTCCCTCCCCCCACCCCGTTCCCATATCTAATGCATAATTTCACTGGGTTTAACATTTGTCATTGATCAAGACCTATTTCCATGTTATTAATATTTGTACTAGGGTGATTGTTCAGAGTCTACTTTCCCAGTCATAGCCCCATCAACCCATGCCATCAAGCAGTTGTTTTTCTTCTGTGTTTCTTTTCCCACAGTTCTTCCTCTGGATGTGGATAGTGTTCTTTCTCATATGTCCCTCGGAATAGTTCTGGATCATTGCATTTCTACTAATGGAGAATTCCATTACATTTGATTGTACCATAGTGTATCAGTCTCTGTGTATAATGTTCTCCTGGTTCTTCTCCTCTTACTCTGCATCAATTCCTGGAGGTTGTTCCAATCTCCATGGGATTCCTCCACTTTATTATTCCTTTGAGCACAATAGTATTCCATCACCAACATATACCACAATTTGTTCAGCCATTCCCCAATTGAAGGGCATCCCCTCATTTTCCAATTTTTGGCCACCACAAAGAGAGAAGCTATGAATATTCTTATACAAATCATTTTCCTTATTATCCCTTTGGGGTACAAACCCAGCAGTGCTATGGCTGGATATGGATATGGCTGGGCAGACAGTCTTTTATCACCCTTTGGGCATAGTTCCAAATTGCCCTCCAGAATGGTTGGATCAATTCACAACTCCACCAGCAATGAATTATTGTCCCCACTTTGCCACATCCCCTCCAGCATTCATTACTTTCCTTTGCTGTCATGTTAGCCAATCTGCTAGGTGTGAGGTGATACCTCAGAATTGTTTTGATGTGCATTTCTCTGAATATAAGAGATTTAGAACTCTTTTTATGTGCTTATTAATAGTTTTGATTTCTTTATCTGAAAATTTCCTATTCATATCCCTTGCCCATTTATGAATTGGGGAATGGCTTGATATTTTTGTACAATTGATTTAGCTCCTTATAAAATTGAGTATTTAGACCTTTGTCAGAGGTTTTTGTTATGAAGATTGTTTTCCAATTTGTTGCTTCCCTTCTAATTTTGATTGCATTGGTTTTATTTGTACAAAACCATTTAAATTTATTGTAATCAAAATTATTTATTTTTCATTTTGTGATTTTTTTCTAACTCTTGCTTGATCTTAAAATCTTTCCTTTCCCAAAGATCTGACAAGTATACTATTCTATGTTCACCTAATTTACTTATAGTTTTCTTCTTTATATTCAAGTCATTCAACCATTCTGAGTTTATCTTGGTGGAGGGTATGAGATATTGATATAAACCTTATCTCTCCCACACTGTTTTCCAATTTTCCCAACAGTTTATGTCAAATAGTGGATTTTGGTTCCAAAAGCTGGGATCTTTGGGTTTATCATAGACTGTCTTACTGAGGTCACTTACCCCAATTCTATTCCACTGATCCTCCTTTCTGTCTCTTCGCCAGTACCATATTGTTTTAATGACTACTGCTTTAGAGTATAGTTTGAGTTCTGGTACTGCTATGGCTTTTCTTTTTACAAGGAACCAACTGTAACCTATTTTCATTTTATATTACATTTGATTCAGTATCATTTTCTATTAATACACAATTGTTTTTATTTTCTGTTTTCTTCTATCAGTTTGTCAATTCAATGAAACTTAAATGTCCTCCAGTAGTTGAGTATAAGTTTTAGGGTTGCTCTCTCCCATACCCAACCCCTAGCTTCTCAACTATACCCTGGCAGTTGACACCCTTTGTGGAATTCTCTCTCTTTATATATATTTTACAGTTCTTACCATTATAACATTGAATTCATGGTTTAGTCTTTTTTTAAAACCCTTACCTTCTGTCTTAGAATCAATACTAAGTGTTGGTTCCAAGGCAGAAGAGTAATAAGGGCTAGGCAATTTGGGTTAAGTGAATTCTCCAGGGTCATACATCTAGAAGTGTCTGAGGCCAGATTTGAACCCAAGACCTCCCATCTCTAGGCCTGGCTTTTCACCTAGCTGCCCTATGGTTTATTCTTAATCTTGGATTTTGTTAACATTCACATGTACTTTTGCTTTATATCTTTTACTTGCTTTCAAAACCCTCTCACATTATATAATGATCTTTATAGTTGTAGGGCTTTGTTGAGAAATTCATGCTGGATCTACTGTCTCAAAATGGTTCCCTTTTAGCTTCAAAGAAAAAAAATCAGTTTGTCCTAGTGTTATATTTGCAGTGATAGCTCACTTTAGCTTAAGTTTGTACAGTTTTTTTCTAAACCCATCTCTTCTCCAAACTCTGAAGATTATATCCAAAGTCATTCTGATCCTTGTTCCTTTAAATATTTTCATTTTTATTTTTGAAGTTTATAAACTCCAATTATTATTTTGAGAGTTTAAGAACCTGTATCACATGGATCTGAGGGCTTTCTTTGAAGACTGCTATAACATAATATAAATAAGCTACTATGTTCTACCCCTCCATCCATGCTGATACTATTTATGGCTTTTAAAAAATTCTTTAATTTTCTTGACTAAGATTTCCCTATTACTGGCCTTTTCTTTTTTATGGTACCCTTGCTGAAACTTGGGTTTCCTTGATCTATTTTCTAGGTCCATTAGTTTTTCTTGTTTTATCTATATCTGTAATTTAGTTGTAATGTATCTTCATGATGCTGATATATTTCTATTTTATGTTTTTCTTCTGGAGGGTTCCTTCTATTATTTTAAAGTACCGATGGTGTTTTTTGTGTCTTTTTACAACACTTATAAATTTAGATATATTTTTTAGTATTCTTGATAGTTTTTAGGGGTTATTATTTCTTCCTCTTTCAAATTAATTTTATTTCTTTTGTATTTGTTTGAGAGGCTTATGATGGTCCCTATGGGAACAGTTTCAGTACTACAAGGGACTATTAAGAAGAAATAATCCAACCTCTTCATTTTTTAAAAATTGTATTTAGTAAATTTAGAACATTATTCCTTGGTTACAAAAATCATATTCTTTCCCTCCCTCTCCTCCCCCCACCCTTCCCATAGCTGACGCACAATTCCACTGATTTTTACATGTGTCCTTGATTAGAACCTATTTCCATGATGTTGATGTTTGCATTAGGATACTCATTTAGAGTCTACATCCCCAATCATATCCCCTTGACCCATGTAATCAAGCAGTTGTTTTTCTTTAGTGTTTCCACTCTCACAGTTTTTCCTCTGAATGTGGATAGTTTTTTTTTTTCTTGTAGATCCCTCCAGGTTGTTCAGGATCACTGCATTGCCACTAATGGAGAAATCCATTACATTCGATTGTAACATAGTGCATCAGTCCCTTTATACAATGTTCTCCTGGTTCTGCTCCTTTCACTCTCCATCGGTTCCTAGAGGTCATTCCAGTTCCCATGAAATTCCTCCAGTTCATAATTCTTTTGAGCACAATAGTATTCCATCACTAACAGATACCACAATTTGTTCAGCCATTCTCCAATTGAAGGGCATCCCCTCATTTTCCAATTTTTTGCTACCACAAAGAGTGCAGCTATGAATATTCTTGTATATGTATTTTTCCTTATCTCTCTGGAGCACAAATCCAGCAGTGCTATGGCTGGATCAAAGGGGAGACAGTCTTTTAGTGCCCTTTGGGCATAGTTCCAAATTGCCCTCCAGAATGAACAACCTCTTCATTTTATAAGTAAGAAAATTCTATCTCCGAGAGTTGAAATGATTTTCCTAAGACCATGCACCAGGAAGAAAGGAACAACAGCAAGATTTGAACTCAGGTCCTTTGATTTTGAAGTTAGTCCTTTTTCTACTGTATGATATGACATACCTCCTGCCTTTGATAGTGCCTTTTTATGATTCTTGTTGACTTTCCTCCCGTCTGGTGTTGGAATACTTGGTAATTATTTTACTTTGGTTGTTTTGTTGTTGTTTTTTAAAGGATCTGGTCAAAGTTGTGATGCTATTTCATGCTTACTATGCTGAGAGTCTATTTTGGGAATAGGTTTCACTTCCCTCTCTGAATCTCAGTTTCCTCACATCATATTAAAAAGGTTTGACTGGACAACCTCTAAGCGTCTCTTCTAGTTCTTAAATTATATAATTCTTCACAATTGATAATCAGTCATCTCTTTCCAGTTTTCTCTTTTAATGTTCTCTTCATTTTTTTTTAGTATAAAACTAACCTTATTCATCTCATGGGGTTCAAGACAGTGAAATCTAGAATAATTGACTTGCAATCAGTCTTTATCTATTGAATCTTTTCTGTGTGCTGTACTAGGTGCTTAGAGAGAATCCAGAAGCAATTTGGTAAAGAATTTCTTTGCTTTCCAGAGCCTTTAGGAAAGAATCCATCCTAGAAAGCAGTGTTCCAGGGAGCTGGGGGGCTCTGGGAGGCAGAGACCAGTCCTCCCTTATTGCACTGCCTTTGGATTCAGTTCTTCCCTATTACTCAATCTTCATCCTTTTTGTGCTTTCTGCAGCATTTGACATGACTATGACCTTTGCATTCTCCTCTCTGGGTTTTTATGACACCGTGCTCTCTTGTTCTTCCTGACTTTTTTGACCAATCCCCAGTCTCCTGTACATCCATGTTTCACTCTCCATGTGAATTCCAGACACTACCCTAGATTTTCTCCTTCTTCTCACTCCTTCCCCCCACCCCCATCTGTCTGTCTCTGTCTTCTTTCTCTCTCTCTTTCTCTCTATCTGTCTCTGTCTCTCACTCTGTCTCCTCTCTTACTCTCTGTTTCTCTTTGTCTCTGTCTCTGTCTCCCCTGCCTCCCTCCTTCTGCCACCCTTGTCCTCTTTCTTCTTCCTTCTCTCCCTCTGTGCTCTCATTAGGTCTAATGTGTTTAATTATACACATGACACTGAAATGGACATATCTGCTCATCTCTCTGCTGAGCTCCAATCTTACATTTCCAGCTGTCTGATGGACATTTCTACCTACATGTCCTCTCTCAAACTCAAGTCAAAAGCACAGCTTATGCTGTCCCCTCCTTAAATCCATTCCTCCTGAGTTTTCTGTTCATGTAGAGTATTTACATCCTTCTGTTTCCTGAGGCCTGCAGCCTTGGTGTCCTCTCCCTTGCTTCTTCACCTTCCTTATCCCAGTAGTTTCTCAGCCTCTTTTAGACTCTTCTGCATGCTTAGAATGCTCCCTCTCGTCATCTATACCTCTTGTAACACTACGATCCTTTTAAAAAAGCCTACAACTCACCTCATTCGAGAATCCTCCTGATTCCCTAAGTTTCTGGTCCCTACAAATAATTTTATATTTATTTTGTACCCACCTATCTTTGCACATGTTGTTTTGCATAATTTGTCTATGATCTTGACTTTGGGGACTATTTCTCTTTGTTCCCTTAGCTCCTTAGTGTAGACTTGGCACCTATTTAATAATTGCTTGTTGAATTGAACTGAAATTGTGTGATGGTGGATTAGCTACCTTACTTTATCTGAACCTCAATTTTTTCCTCTGTAAAGTGGAGATAATGATTAATTACACTTTCTGCCACAGGATGTTTTTGTTAAGTGACTTAAAAAGCAAAACAAAACCCTTACCTTCTATCTTAGAATCAGTATTGTGTATTGATTCCAAGATATGTGAGTTATAAGAGCTAGACAATAAGTGTTGAGTGACTTTCCCAGGTTTACACAGCTAGGAACAATCTGTGGCTACCTTTGAACTCAGAACTTTCATCTTTGGCCTTGGCTATTAATTTACTTTAGTCACCTTAGTACCTCTAAGTAGGTTATTTTTTAAAACTATAAAATACTCTGTGAATGATTTGTTTATATTGTTGGTTCATTGTTATCTTTTTTGGACTGTTTAGATAGAAATAGTTTGAGATCAGGTTGTATTCTGCCATTATTCTTTATATGGAATATTCTGTCAGCTATTGTATAGGTGGATAAACTGGCAGCATATTATAATTGAATGAGTTGTTGGCATATAAGCTTATCTTCCATGAACTCACTGGAATTTCACTAGGACATGGCTCTAGCAGATAAGGTGATAGATATGGAATGTACCTTGTCATTTTCTCATGTGTTTTTAAATCTTTTGCCAGGGGCTTTATGTTCTTGAAAGCTTTTCATTTAATATAGTTTGGAGATTGAGTGTTGACTACAGTTGCATGAATTGAAAACATTATTCTTATTTTTTTATGTCTTGGTATTATTTCTGCTGTTGTGGGTAACACTTGAGATCAGTCCAGTTCAGTACAGTTTTTCCTGGATTCTCAAAGATATTTGGGGGTTTGTATTTTTTTTTTTGATATGGGGATTTTTTTTCTGTTAGTTTATGTAGCAAGGTGGCAAGTCTCTGATGTATAGTTCTCACTTTCTAACCTTATATTTTTAAGTGTCTAGTGAACAGGCAGAAATAGATAAGAATTTCTATCATTTTGTTGCATAATCTCTGTCAATCAAGTCTCACATTTTAAAAATGCACTTTCTATAATTTTAGCAACAATAACCCAATCCTGAATTATTGTTATGCTGTTGTTAAGTTTTTTCAGACATGTCTGACTTTTCATGACCCCATTTAGTGTTTTCTTGGCAAAAATACTGGAGTAGTTTGCCATTTTTTCCTCTAGCTCATTTGACAGATGAGAAAATGGAGTCACAGAGGGTTAAGTGTCTTGCCCAGGGTCATAGAGCTAGTGTCTGAGGCCATATTTGTACTTAGGTAGATAAGTCTTCATGACTTCTATCCACTGCATCATCTGGCCTGAATTACTGTTAAAAATTCCTTTATTTCTGTAAACGAATTCCCATAACTCAGCTATTTAGTTGATTTGCCTTTTTCAGCATGTTATTGGTCGATTTGATGTAGATATCATTTATGGCCATCAAGTGGTTAGTATGATATTTAGGGTCTACTTTTGCCTTTGATTTGAAAGCTAAAACAATTCTATTCAAGTGATAATTATGGATTTAAGGGTAGACAGCGAGAGTGAACTTACATCTCTCTCTAATAGATTAAACATTTTATATCGGTTATTATTGATAATGATATATTGTTGGTATACTTTAAGAAGAGAACCATTTTTAACATGGAAATTATAGATTCTCTAGCATTCTCTTGTACTTGGGTCTATTTTATATATTGGAAAACTTATGCAGAAGCCATGAGTATAGACTGAAGCAAAACTTGGCCATGATAAAGACCTTGTAAATATGGTGGCACTTTGGGAAAGCCTGGTTAGTAATCAGTTACCATGTCACAAATGAGCTGATCCTTAGTCCTCTGGAACCTCCTAATGTATTCCTTTTACTCCTCTGCTAATATATTGTTTTCTTGCTTGTAGATCTTTTTTTTTTTTGGTAATAGAAACTGAGAATAATTGTATAAAATACCCAGACTCATAACTGACCTTTATTTGGATGGGTCACTGTTTTTTTTTTCCCCAACAAGGAAGTTTCTTAGGAAAGATAGATTAGACTTGTGTGAAAAAGAGAGTTTAATAAGTGCTTTGATATCATCTGATGAACCACCAGAAAGCATCTGAGGCAATAATTAAGAAGTTTCAGTGGACCTGGCACTTTCTGGTTTTGTTGAGATGCTGGAAATTTAACTGCCTTCCTTGATATAACTGTTCTTTTGTTCTTTACATTAATGTTATGCAAGCCTTTTATTTTACATTTGATTCAACTTGCATTTTTATGATGTTAGACTTCTTATAACCATATAGGTTACAAAAAATTTTCCACACCCTCAATTAAGGACTTCTTTTCCCTCTAATTTCTTTACTCCTCAAGCCTCTGTGCCTTAATTTTTAGAATATATATTGAAAATTTTATTTTATTCTTAGCATTGTTTTGACTTCCTCTACTGCCTTAACTTTTCAACTTCTCCCCCCCCCCCATTTAATTTTCAAATGTTGATTAAAGAGATCAAGAATTTCTGATAGATTTTAATTTTCCAGGTTCTTTTCCATTAGGTTTTTTTTCTTTTAATCAATGTGGTTTTCATGTTTTCCACAATGTTGTACCCACTAGACATTGATGCAGTCTTCCAATGTCTTTCTATAATTCTTTAGAGTTTCTTTGACCTGTTTCTGCTTTTTAATCCTCCCTCTTGGGACTAAATCATTTTTTCCTTTCTTTGGCCTTACAACTTCAGAAACTACAACACCTACTATTGTGTGTAGACTTTGAAATTCTTTTATAATCTGTCTGGTTTTATGAGAATGTATTCATTCATGATGGTTATAAGGGTTGGCATCTTTTCTGTATAGTATATAATTTGGATTTTCCTATCATAGTATAGTAAAAAGGGCTTTTTAAATTTTATTCTAAGTACATCCCTTTCCTATTCAGAATTATTTGATATGAGAGTATTATTTTTGGCATCTTCCATTATTAGTTATCACTTCTAGATTTTGTATTAAATGGAGATTGTTCAGTGCTTTCTGATTTTCAACTTTTCCCTCTTTATATTTCAGAAACTGCTTGGTTTTTCTCTTCCTGTATGTTATTATCATCATCATCGTCATCGTCATCATAGAATGCTGTGATACAGTGATGCCTATATGATTCAGTGATTGATGTATATAGGTACTTGGTACCTAGTTGAATTGCCTCCAAATAGTGATTTTTTTTCAATCTCTTCTGTTGCTATTTGGCTATCAACTGTCAATAATCATTATTATTACTTCCTGTATGTAATAACCATTTTCCCTCACTCTTCTGATTTGTTGTTTTTTGACTTTTGTTGCCTTCAAAATATAGTACCCATACTTTTGAAATTGTATGTAAATTAAATGCTAATAGGTTCTAAGAACATATGAATAAGATATATGACCTTGAAGCCATCTGTTTGGAGTCCTTCTAGGTCTTTTCACCTTGATCCCAGGTTCTTGGTGGTGATTTTATATGGGTAAGTTACCAGATAACCGAGGGCTTGGAGACCTTGCCTTCTGGAGTACCAGGGAAATCTAGATTATAATTCTTTTGATTTCTAGTCTTTGGAAAGAATTTTGGCCTTTTAATTTTATCTAATAAATTTTAAAATTTCTTATAGTTTTAAATTTCTGCATTTAAATTATATTCAATGTTTTTCTTTTATTCAAGGTATGAGCATGTCCTTATGGAACCTGACCCTGTACCAGCATATGCTCTAAAACTGCTAGTGGCTATGACTGAACATAATCCAGCTTTTACCAGGTACCACAACTTCAAATATTCTTTTCTAGTAGAAATTCTTAGCATTTTCCTTTTATTGACTTGCTCATCCATAAAGTGAAATCTTTGTGTGCTACTAAAAATGATGCGCTGCTGAAGGCTGATGTTTGAACAGTAAACGTGGTCATTTTTCATGTTTCGTGCTTTGTAATAGCTATCATTTAGTTGACTTTGGCTCATAGTTTTATATTTTTGCTCTTGCTAGTGTTTGCCAGATATAGAGAGGAGGTGCATACACTTTTCAAAATGGTAGAGTTTGTAAGAAATAGTAGTAACTATTGATTTCTGAAGGGTCAAATAATGTACCAAATGTTGTAGAATATTTTTATAGCTTTTGTTGAGTATTTATGGTGTATTCCTTGCCACTCTGACTTCCGTGACTTATTTTGGTGATGCCTCATTTGTGGAGGGTGCAACTGCCTTTCTCATAAGTTATAGATACTCTCTATGTTTTAACTGTCTTTTGGCCAACAGTACCTGACTAGGGCATAGGAAAAGCAGGACTCTGTCTGAGGGCAGTGGCAGCTGCTTTCAGCACCCTAACTTATTCACAAGCTCCAAAGAAAGGAGTTGGAAAAGACTTTATTCTGGCCTGTAGCAGTAGAGATTCAGTTTGCACAGTTCTTGATTAGATTAAAGCAGCCAAACACCAAGGATAGCTTCTCCATTCCCATATAAAATCACCATATTCCCTGCCAGTAGTAAAACTGGGATTCATTGCTATTTCCCTTAGGCATGCTTATCAACCATTCCTTTAAAATGCTTTTTAGAATTTCCCCAGCAACTCTAGTCAGAATCTCTGTCCTTTAGCCTTAAGAATGTCTCTTTCTATGCATTCTTCCTTCTCTGAGGTACCCCACCCTCCCCTTCCTCTGACCTCTCTAGCTCTTATTATCTTTGACACTTATTTTAGGACTGGAGTATTTACTACATTTTATTATTTTCTGTTTTGTGTCAGCCTTATCTTGCTTACTAGTCTCTGAATTTCTTGAGCTCTGAGATTCAATTTTGCATTTCTCTCTCAATTCCTCGGTCACCTCACACCTGAGGGGCATTGAGATGATTGATAAATGTTTCTGGATTAATTAAATAAAACCTAGAACATTGGTGCCTGCCCTCAGCCATTTGTTTGTTCCTCTGCTGATTTCTGGGACATTGTACAGGGGAAAGTAGCAGAGGTACGTCTTCATCCTGTGTCTTCCTGGCTCTATGTGTGTGTGTGTGTGTGTGTGGGAAGGAATCTTTATTTAATGGATGATATATACATATATCACTGATTAAATGCAGATTCTTTTATTTTAGGAGATGGCATAAGTAAGGTGAACATTGACTTTAAAGTTAGTATAATAAATACATTGCTTGCTACCCATTACCATTGGAGAGAGAGATATATGTATACATTCATACATAAATACTGTAACCACATTATACACAATATCTTCCAAATATATTAGCAACATGGTCAATAATGTTATTGTATTTATTATGAAGAAAATGAAAAAAGTAGGCTTTGGGGCAGAATGAGGTGATGGGAAAGATGTTTCTGGAGAGTGGTTAGTCGAAGAGGGGCCCACTTTGGTAGGTTTCTTATCAATTGAGGGTTTGTGGGTATGTGTGAACCTCCCTAAACCCACACAAACTTGCTAGATTTGAACACGGGTCTTTCAGACTCTTGACCTAGTGCTGTATCCACTATGTCACCTAATCACTTTTTATTTTGCTCTAAGATGTTTTTAAAAAATCATTGCAGAGGAAAGCTATATACAATTCATTAGCATAGGGAATTGCTGATATGGAAACTTTCTCTACCAATGCAGTTTGACACCTACTATGTAATTTCTAGTCTAAAAGTATCACCTGTGGATGCTCTGCGGTTGTGACTGGCCTAGGGTTCTATAAACAGTGTTTGTCTAAAATCAGACAAGAACCCCAGGATTCCTGGCTCCGGCTCTCCATCTGAATCTACTTTACCATGAGATTTCACAGTTAAATGGATGTTGAACCAATATCATATACAACAAAATTCAAGTACATCAGAATAATGTATACTCTGTGAAGAATTGACATTTAATTTTCTTGGGAAAAGCAGACAGGGAGATGGGGAGAGAGACAGAGACAGAGACAGAGACCAAGAGCAATGATCAAAATTTTTCTCTGAGAAATCAATAAGTCTGTGGACATCTTTGGCTTCAGAGGCTGTTCTTAACACCTTCCTACTTACTACAGAAGAGGGGTTGTTGTTGGAGAGAAGAATTGACATCCCTTATCAAAGGAAAGGGTTAAATCCTAAAATATTTATCACAGAAAATAAAAAGAAATGTGGATTGCTTGATGGTGCTTTTAACTAGAAAACAGGAAAAAGAAGTCCACTTGAAAAACAAAGAACTACAAGATTAGGCCTACCCTAGGCATATTGCACTGAAAACCCCAGACTCCCTCTTCCCATTGACTGTTAACCCTTCTAGATGACCTTGTAACTTTGAATCTTTGCTTATTGTTTCTTATTTCCAGGTTTCCCTAAATGCACTGACCACAAAACATTCCTTAGGAAACTTAATTTTATACCCTTATTTTAGAGAAAGTAGAAGAAAGTGTAGTAGAGGTTAAATTGCTAAGGTATTAGATAGAACTCTAAGCTTGTCCCTTTGACCAAAGTCTGATCAAAATAAATTTTGGGTCTAAGTTTTTTTCATTTATGAAATGATCTCTATGGTCCTTTTCCAGTTCTAAAATAATATGCCTTTTCATTCTTAACTGCAGCCTAGAAAAAAAAGTTTTTTATTTGGTTTCGAGATGCTGTCACATTTTAAAAATGAAAATAAGGTCTGTGATTCAAAATCTACTAGATTCAAATTTTCTTGAGATAATAATTGACCTCTATGATCATTACAATTAATCAGTACTTAGCTCCATTTAGAAAAAAAAATACATTTATTGCTTTATTTTAATTTATTCCTATAGCAAACATCTGGGCTAAAAAACACAAATAGTCATCTCCTATCCCAAGTTGCAAAACTCAATAAGTATAAATTATGACAAACAACATGTCCTTTTCTTATGGCTATTTTTATTTGATAGAAATGATTATTTGTCACTTTTATTACTTGCATTAAAATCTTATCCAAATATACAAGGCTAATTAACAATTAGCTTTTAAAAATGGTCTTATAATTAAGAAACTTTTAACTTCCAAAAGCAATTACTACGCAACACTGTTAAACACTGAATATGGTACAATGTTTTGAGAAGATGCTTTCATACTTAGGAATCTTTATAGTTTGGTAGCTATAGATGTCATATAGAGTTATAAACTCTAGTACGAAATAATACAAATACCCATCTTTTAAACCTAACCTTTAACAAGTGTTAGTATTTGTGCCTGAGAATGCACATATTTCTCATTCAGAGGAATACCCATGCTGTAGTTGTAATGATGGTGATAATGACAAAATGACTGGTAAACTGGATTCTGAAGATGCCACTCATTAGGCTAGCACCCCAGCCAGTATAACACATCTGCTCCTCCACTGTAGAAATATGGTGTCTATAGTTGTGAGATATCCCTATTCAAAATCCTCATGATGATAAGCTTAACATGGTGGATATTAATAATGGAACAAGTATCATTCTTTAGTGTCTTGATTCCACAACAAGGTACGATACACCTGAAATATGCCTAATTATGAAACAAATGAAAAAGAAATGCTAACATCTCATCTGATTTGGGGCATGCTGGCACTCTAATTTTAAAAAGCTTATTTAAATTGATGGTATGATTCTAATTAGCAGACCAACTATTCCAAAATATAGTAATTAAGTTAAACTGGCACTTGCTCAAAACTATTAGAAACAAATTTCCAATGATATTTGTTATAACATGTAAAAATAGTTTAGGATGAATGCTGTACAATATGCAGCAGCCATTGTCACTGTGTTGAATCACAAAAAGAATGGTAGAAGCTACCAAGGAATACTGCCAGGATCAGTATCAGATACCACCCTGGTAAAAGCACCTTGAGATAGGTATTGAAGACCTGGGAAAAGGCTTTGAAAGAATACAGCAATATTTAACACAGTGCCCAAATGTAATTCAATATTGTACCAAAAAGAAGAATCTAAGAGTAGACTCAAAGAGTTAGTTACTGATATGTTAACTCTTTCAACGATAAGTTCCCAAAAAGTGATAAAAAAATTGCTGTCATCCAGATTAATTGTGGAAGTAGATTAATTTGAATGGCAATTCAGAATTAGAACATCACCTCAAGAAACCACAGAAAGGCTGTGTAGAAGGTTGTTTTGCCATATCAGCACATTAGCATAGTGCCTGATACATATTAGGTACTTAATAAATGTTATTGACTAAGGAAGCCTGGATTGAGGATCCATAAAAGTTATTACATAAATTGATAGAAATTTTTCATGTCAAAAGGAATTAAGAGAACAATGTATGTATAAGAAATTCTAGGGGCAGCTAAGTAGGACAGTAGATAAAGTGTCTGGCATTGAAAGAACCCAGATTCAAATCTTCCTAGCTGTGTGATCCTAGACAAGTCACTTAACCCCAGTTGCCAAACCCTTGTCAGTCTTAAAACTGAAATTAAAAAAGTAAAGGTTTAAAAATTTTTTATTTAATTTTTTAAATTTTCTTTAAACCCTTACCTTCTGTCTTGGAACTGGCTCCAAGGCAGAAGAGAGGTAAGGGCTAGGCAATGGGGGTCAAGTGACTTGCCCAGGGTCACACAGCTGGGAAGTATCTGAGGCCAGATTTGAACCTAGGACCTCCTGTCTCTAGGCCTGGCTCTCAATCCACTGAGCTACCCAGATGCCACCTAAAGGTTTTTTTTTTTTTTTTAAGAAATTCTAGATGCCTTTAATTATCAATTGAAAGCACAATAAGAAGGTTTACAAATCAAGGAGTTAAAACAACACAAGGACATAATTTACAATTAAATATCAGAGAAGAAGCTTATTATTGGAATCTGAGAGGCAAAGAAGGCATAAGAGAGAAAAAATCCTCAAACAAAAAGAATGTGAAAATGTTCTGTGTTATCACAAAGTTCAATACAATGAAAAATAGAAAGCTTAAATGCTATTAAATGAGGAATGAGGACAGTTATTTCAAGGGAACTTCTAATCAAAAGTGTAAAGTGGTAAGGTCCTGTAAAAGTCATGATTAGCAACCTAAATGCTTTACAATTATTGGTCCAAACTGTGAAGGACCTAGCTATTCTCAGGGTTACAGTGATCCAAGACAATTTCAAAGGACTCATGATGAAAAATGCCATTTGCCTCCCAAGAAGAAACTGATGAAGCCTGAATTCAGACCAAAGCAGACTATTTCATTTTCTTTCTTCATGTCTGTGTTTTTTATTTGAGTTTTCTTCCACAAAAGGATTAATATGGAAAAATCTTGTACATGATTGCTTATTGTCTTTTCAAGGGGAAGGGAGGGACAGTATTTGGCAATTAAAAAGAGAATGTTAAAAAAAATTTTTACATGTAATTGGGGAAAAATAAGACATTATTTTAAAATATTGATTCAGACATCACTATTTTCCTGTTTGAGCTTATCTTTAGTTTGAGTTTGAGCTTATTAGTTATAAGTTTGAACTTATCTTTATTAAAAGAAAAATCACACATTTATTGCCAGAAGATGGAAAGACCAGTGACCTCTACAATCCTAAGTTAATTATATGTTAATGGATTTTAATTCAAAGCACAGGTTATATCCATCAAAAAATTCTATAAACATGTTTGTAGAGGGAGGGGTAAAAAAGCATGCTGAACAGTGAAGAGAAAAAAAAACCCTTATTATTCATTTGATTATTTAATGTAAAAATTTTGGCCCAGTTCTGCACTCATGGTTATCTATGTTCTACAAATAAATAAAATGGAGTTTTCGATGTCTGCATGGAGCACCATTCTACATTCAAATATACTACTAACACAGTACTATTAAGACAATTTATAGAAATTACAATGTATTCCAGGGAAACAGTTTAGACTCCTTGTGATTTTGGTTCTTTTAAATCTATTATTATTTTTCCAAATAGAATTAAGTAAGGTTTCCATGTTTGAGGGAATCATACCAAAAATATCTTTTTAATTGATACAAGGATAATATCAAAGATAATGACAGCACCTACCTTCCAGGGTTGTTGTGAGGGTCAAATGAGATAATAATTGTGAAGGACTTAAAGGCCCAGTGCTTGGCACATAGTAGGTGCTATGTAAGTAGTAACTATTATTATCACCATTATTGTTATAATTATTATATGACCACCAAAATATTAAACAGATCCTCCATTTCATGGAATCTTTTGCCATTGATATTAAAATGTCATGGATTTCATTACTGTAAAATATTGAATAGCACTTTAAGGGAAGAATGTGAAGACTTTGAGCTTGACCACAGAGGCCAAATTGACCCAATGGTTGAGAAATCCACTTAAAAATAATTTTCAACACACGTCGAACGTAAAGTCATAGAGGATTTTTCTGGGATTTTATGAGCATTCTGAAGCCAAATTCTAACAAGAACACATATAAAACCATTGATGTCTAAGAAATATCTCTTTTAGCTTATGAGATTTTTGGAGCTATAAAATGTGCTGTGACATATTTGGAAAGTTTCTTAGCCAGAAGCTGTATGAGACAAGCCTAAAGCCCATTACCTGAATTCAGCTATAAAAAGATGAACACTTCCTCATCAAAAAAGGAAAAAGAGAATTGATGGATGTTTTCAGAACATTTGATAGGTAAGAAAAATACTTATGGAAAACATAAATTAGGTTCAATGAACAGTAGTATGGAATTGATAAAAGATATACACCATTGGGTTTATCGATTGTAACAAAAAGTTATTACAATCTAGATTACCTCTAGATGGAGGTTATGATACAATTAAGATCTAAGAGTGGAATCAAACCATTGTTTGTATATTGTTTTTGGTTTTTAGCCATTTAGTTTTATCCAATGCTTCATTATTCCTTTTTCAGTTTTCTTGGCAAAGATCCAAGTGTAGTTTGCCATTTACTTCTTCAGCCCATTTTATAGATGAGGAAACTGAGGCAAACAGATTGAGTAACTTACCCAGCATCCTGCAACTAATAATAGTCTGAGACCAGATCTGAGCTCAGATCTTCCTTACTTCCAGGCCTGTGCTCTAGCCACTGTGCCACCTATTTTCCCCATTTGTGTGTTCATTGCCAATAATGTGTTCACAAAGAATTGGGGAAATAAGTGGCTGTCATACAGATTTATTTGTGGAAATAGAAGAGTTTAGGATGCAATTCAGGATCAGAGCTGCCTTACTATTATATGAGCACAATGCAGGCATAGTAGGTGCTTCACAAATGTTTATTTATTTGGGGTTCATAAGGTTATTCCAGGGAATTGTCCGTCAGAAATTCTCTTTCATGGACTGAGAGATAACAGATCCTCATGCTATAAATGTGAACTTCAAAATATCATTGAGAACTCAACTAATAACTGTATTGGAACCAGACCATTGTCCACAATTGCTCAGACAAAACATTAATCCATAAGAATTTAAGAACAATGTTTTTAGTAGATATCATCAACACAGCATTCACAATAGACAAGTTACACGGGATAAAAGCTTTCAACTCATTGAGAACATTCACAGTGACCACTGTTGCTTCATCATCTTCTTTCCTTGCCCCCAGAGCTAGCTTGTTGGCAAAGACCCTGCCACCTCCTGCATATTCTCTTCTACCTTCCAGTTTCCTGTTTTATACTGAATTTTTAATGACTCTTGTAGATAAAAGCAAGCATATCCACAAGCATGTTAAATGGGACACAACTTTATTCATTAATATAGTCATAATCTATGGGATGGCAACATAATAGCTTTTTTGTTTATAATTCGTGTACCTGTAATCATGAGATATCTTTTAAAAATTGGACCTATGTGGGGTTAGAGCCCAGGGGACTTGAGCAGAGTGACCACTTTTCAGATCACATCCAGGGTCCTTTCGAGACCTGGAGTACCTGGATGAGGCAGAACAAAAGAGAATGGGCTGCTAAGCAAGAGTGAAACCGTGACCCCCATCAGATCACTTAGAGCCTCGTGGAGAGGAAGTAGGGTCCGAGAAGACCTTAGAGATCCTTTAGTCTGGCCATTTCTTTTTATAAATGAAGAAACTGAGGTCCAAGAGGTGTTAAATGATAGGTAGGAAGTGGTTGAGTTTGAATTTGAATACAAGTCTTTTGAGTCCAAATTCAGCGGTATCACAAATATTCTAAGTACCACCTAATGTATCTGCTATTTTTTATAACTCACGGGCTAGAATGAGAGTCAGAAAACTCACACAGTTTGGTTGCAGATGCTCTGACCCCTGAGTCTTTAAGACTTATCCACCATACCATAAGGAGAAGCATAATACACTTTCCTCAGGCAGTGGCAAAATGATTATATCTCTTCTCTAAGCATTAAACTGTGTCACAAATTAAATGCCAGGATATAGTAGCTTGCTAAAGTAATTTATAATAAGTTTATGGTAGGGCAAGACTTGGTCATAAACATGTTGAATGTTAATTAAAATAATTTACTCTGTGCTATATTGAGATTGGTGATTAAAGTGGAATAATACAAGAAAAGAAATCATGAGCTAATGAAATTAATCTCTGGACAATTGAAAAATTGTATTTGGATGGAATGTTCTCCCATTTTAATTATTTTTGAGAGATTGTAGTTGTTTAAGAAATTGCTAGAGGAACTGAACTTCTGAACTCATACTAGAAATAAATAGTAGAACAGCAAAAAGTGTATCTGATTTTACCTGTCTGGCCTATTTTGCTGCAAGAACAACATAATTAGATATTTTATGTTTTGTTTGATAATTAATTAAATTTAATACAAGAGTTGTATTTGTTCATGCAGGATAGTCTAAAAATGAAATATATGAATAGATATTTTTCTTTGTCCTTTCCCTCATTTCCGATGATGCCTACAATGGATTGTAGTGAATAACCTAGAGATGATGTATGATTTTGCTGAATTCTTTAACCATTATTTAAAAGAAACCTATTCCCTGTGTCCTTTATTTGCTTATAATTATTAAGAATTTGGTTATCACAATAATTATGATTATAAATAGTGCCCTATCATTTTTAAGCAGGCCACATAATAAAGTTGTCTCTTTTCTCTAGAACAGAGGTTCTCAACCCTGGAGACTATGAATATTTTTTCTTTATATTTTGATACTTATATTTCAGTACAATTTGTTTTCTTTGTAATTCCATGTATCTTATTTTATGCATTTAAAAACATTATTCTGAGGAGTCCCTACACTTACTGCCAAAGAGAAACATGATATATAAAAAGGCTAAAAATGTCTCTTCTATAGTATTTCTAAGCCATCATTGTCGATATGTGCCTTTGCTTGTAATAAATAGTATTCTGTTATTTATGGATATCTGAAAGCTAGTTTCTTATGTTGTTTGCTTGGGTCAAGAGGACCTCACTCCCAGCCTTGCATTATCTTTTATTCCTCTGCATATACTGAGAACAGATATATCAGAAAACAGTTGTCTGCTATACATGTATTGTTCTAAAATGAGAATTAATAACTGACATTGCCAAGATTCCAGAAAATCTCCATCATATGTCTTCATTTTTATAAGAAAAGAGAAACTTCCATACTATAGTAGAATTATTTAGAAAACAATTACCCACCACCCTCTCTTTGATCCCCTTTTTGAATCCACTCCTTTCTCACTTCCAGCTCTTAGAAACTTGAGTATTCTTGAATACACAACTCAAACATCACTTTTTGAATGAATCCTTTCCTTATCCTTCCGCATGTATGGGTTCCCCAGTCCAGTTATCTTTTGTGTGTTTGGCTTATGTGTATTTATGTGTATTGTCTCTCAGAATAGAATATAAGCTTCTCAAGGGTAAATGCTATTTAGGTTTTTTGCTTTGCATAGCATTTGGCACATAGGGGGGGATGCTTACAAAATGCTCATTGATTGACAGCAATAGACTCCTAGGATGGAAAGATCAGAAGCCCTTTAGGATTATCAAAGAGGAGTTTTGTTCCACACAAAGCCCAGGACATTTTTGTCATAGATACTGAAAAGGAAATTTCAAGTCTCATTTTCCTTATCCTATTGAGTAGTTATTCTATAAATGTTTGTTGACAGTGAGTGATGATGATGAATGAAAAGCCAGAAGTATCTGTTAATACAAACTGGTTAACTAGAATGGGCCGCCTTAGTAAGTATTGAATATCCTGTCCCCAGAAGTATTGAAGCCAAGGCAGAATAATCATCTGCTAAGCATTACCTCTGAGTGATTTTTTTTTTTTTTGGATTCTTATTGTGTCAGAAGTTGTACTAAGGGAGCATTAAGTTCCCTTCCATGGTTATATACAAAACCTCACATGTTGCCGCCCAGCAAAATATTGTATTCTCAATCAATTACTTAATGGCAATAGGGTATAGATGCTGAGGTCAAAATTAGACGTGGTTTTTAGTAAATTCATGAAGATATTTCAGCATCCATTCCAATTGTGATAAGGTCATTTTATGCTCTTATCATGGCTCTGTTTGAATAAAAAGTAAGGTGGTTGTCTCTTAATATTCAGATAAACATTACATTAATGATTTAATTAAGTGGCAACATTTCCCATCGTAACAACTAAGGAAATAATTTCTGAAGTACATTCTGTTATTTGTGAATACTAAATGTCAAATGAGGCCCTCAGTGAATGTGATTTGACAGCTGTAGAAGAGCAAATTATACCAAGGGTAGAATGTCTTAGGGCCAAAACTATCAAGTTCTGGCAATCCAATTAAAACTACCTTACACCAAATAGACCAGTTGAGCATTTCAAGACATAGTACATTAGAAGAGGACTATCTGAATATAACATCTCCTTTTAGTGCTATATGAAAGAAAGTGCTTGCTTCTTTCATTATTGGAAGTCCAAGAGGATGACCACTTGTCAGACATGTTGTAGAGAGAATTCTATTCAATTTTGAGTTAAATTGGATGATCCTTGGAGCTTGTTCTCAACTCTGAAATGCTGTGATTTTACAGTTTACTGAATCTAAAGTGCTCCATTGATGCCTGAAGCCTTGCTTGTTCCAGTGAATTATGTCATTATTTTTCTATGTTCTTTGCAATTTGTAAGATTTTTTTAGAGGAATAAACAAAGAAAATTTTTCAAAAGGCAATATACATATTACAGAAGCAAAGTTTTTTAGTAGTTTATATATCAAGTATGTGTAGTGATATGTTAAATTTTTATCATCTTTTATGTGACATGTAAAAATACCACCACTCTTAACAAAGCTAGCCTAATAATCAACAAATATTAATAGACTTGAAAAATATGGAATGATTGTAGTAAACAATGAATTAATTTTTATTTGGGGATACAGAGAGAGGCAAAAACAGTCCTCGCCATCTGAGAACTCATGGTCCATTGGGGGAGACAACAAGTAAAAGTTATGTATAAAAGACCTCTATGCAAAATATCTAGAAAATAACTAAAAGAGGACACTAGAATTAAGAGGTACATTGGAAAAGGTTTCCTATAGAAAATGAGATTTTAGTTAGGACTTAAAGGAAGCCAGGGAAGGAGAGTGTTACAGACATGGTGGGCCTCCAAACATGCGCAGAACCAGAGTATCTTATTTGTGCAGCTACAAGGAGGCTAGTATCTCTGCATTGAAGAGTATGCGGTGGAGAGTAAAACCTAAGGCTGAAAGAGTTGGAGAAGTAGGCTATGAAGAGCTTTGAATGATAAATTAAGGATTTTGCACTTGATCCTGGAAGTGTGAGGGGACTATTAGTGTTTATTGAGTGTGTGTGTGTGTGTATGGGGGGGTGACATAGTCAGACCTGTAACTTGGGAAAATAATGTGAGCTACTGAATGGAAAATGGAGTGTAGTGAGGAGAAAGGAAGTAGACCTAACAGCAAGCTCTAGCAATCGTCCAAGCATGAAGTGATGAGGTCCTGGTCCCAAGTGGTGGCCTATCAGAAGAGAGAAGGAGGTGTATTTGAGAAAGGTTGTAAAGGTGAAACCCACAGATTGGATATGGGGAAGAGGAAGATAGTGAGGAGTCAAGGAAGCTAGTGAGAATGTCACCCTTGACTGTATTAGGAAAGTTGGGTGAGGTAGGTTTAGGGGGAAATATAATCAGTTCCAGTTTAGATATGTTTAGTTTGCCTACTGAACATCAGCTGGAGATATAAGGTTGGAACTCAACTAAGTAATGGGGGTAGGAGAGGTAGATCTGAGAACCGTCAATCTAGAAATGGTAATGGAATGCATGGGAGCTGATGAGATCACAGAGTGAAGTAGTATAAAGGGAGGAGAGAGAAAACACTTTCCAGTTATCGATCTGTTTTATGATCTAAAAAGACTTCACACCAATGTGTGTGGGGGGGAGGAGGGGAATGAGATTGAGGTCTAGTACAAAGAATGAGTGACTCAGGCATTCCCCATGCTGAGAGAACAAACTTTATTGAGAATGGAAGGCCATGGAATGGCCCATGGTGATGGAAAGGCTTGGCAATGGAAAGGCCATGGTGATGGAAAGGCTTGGCAGTGGAAAGGCCATGGTGATGGAAAAGATTGGCAGTGGAAAAGAGGTTTTCAGGAATGCTTTTTATCTTGCTTAGTTACTAAGGAAGGGTTCATTTGTTTGGGCAGTTGTTGCCCTGTTGTTCCCAAGGAACTGATGTTACTTTACCCATAGTTCACTTTGGTCTGCTTATCTTTACCCATGATTCACCCTGTTTGTCCACTAGAGTTGAAAACTGTAATGTAAATGAGATGCTAATGATATATTAAATACCCCAGGGCAACTTTAGGTCACTTTTGCTCCTTTCTGCCCTGATTCTAAGGAAGTAAGTATGGAAATTGAGCATTATTTGAACCTAGTTCTGTGTAACTGGGGAACAGCTGTTTTTGCTGCCTAGACTCCAACCAAGAGTTCAGATTATGTCTCAAGAGTTATGTGAGAAGTTTTTCTCTTAATTGTGAATCAAAGAAAACAAATCCCATATGTCTTATCTGGAAGGTGGCCCCATACTAATCAACTAGTTATTGTTTCCATGTTCTTTTGACTGTTTATAGTTACTTGACAGGGTTTAGTGGGACATTTCAGCCCACATCAACTTGAAGCATCAGCTGATAACCAGAGAGTCAATAGACCAGAAGACCTGTCAACCCCCCCCCATTTATTCTTTTAAAATTCTCTTAAATAAGACCTTTTACTAATATTTAAATATGAGACTTCATTATGCTGAAGCTTCCAAAATAGGAAAACCACACTATTTTGAAGCATCTGTACATATTGCTGACTCTTTAATATGCTACCTGTGCTATTGAATTGGCCTAGAGAAAAATTAAGCTAAACCATAATGGTTGAACTTTTCTAAGCCACCTAAAAGGTAGTATATATATATCTTTAGACATTTATATGATTAGTTCTGGAAGGCAAGAGATAGCCTAAAAGGTTGTATATTGGGCATGTGTGGGAAGAAAGCTGCATCTCAGATACTTGATGACCATGCAACTCCATATTCCATTTTAGTATGTAAAGGCATATCAACTCTACTTTTTGTGCATAAGAGAGTTGGAGAAGGAAGAGGAATAAACAAAAAACTAGGAGAAAAAGATCCCTTGGAGCCATATGTGCAGCTGTTTCACACATTATCTACATTCAATTTAATAAGATTGCACAAAGCTCTGATGATTCAAAGGCAAAACTGAAAATATCCCTGACCTCCTGGGATTTACATTCTTCTAATTTGAAAGGAATCCTACATTGTACTTACTTGATATACAAACATTCTACCTCTCTCCCTCTCCTTCCTAACTGTGGAATAGTAAAAGTCAGTAATAAATATGATGTATTAAAAAGTGCAGTTTACTTGTCTCAAGTCCTAGATTCTCTCTGCCCATTACCCTCTGGACTTTGAGCAAGCCACTCAACCTTACTAATTCTCATTTCCTTATCTATAAAATGTGGCCAATACCTGTTCCATCTATTTCACAGGGTTGTGAGGTTCAAACACTAATATCCATCCATCCATCCATCCATCCATCCATCCATCCATCTATCTATCTATCTATCTATCTATCTATCTATCTATCTATCTCTCCATCTCTTTATCTATCAATCTATCATCTTTCTATCTGTATGTGTGAAAATAGTTTATAAATTATGATATGCTATGAAATTCATGTATTTTCATAACTGATATTAATAAGGATGACAGAATGATTTTTAATTGAAAATTTTTATTTAATTGATTTAAAATATTTTTCCATGTTTATATGATTTGTTCCCCCCCACCCATAGCCAATGAGGAGTTCCACTGGGTTTTACATGTGTCATTGATCAAGACTTATTTCTATATTATTAATAGTTGCACTAGCATGATCATTTAGAGTTTACATCTCCAATCATGTCTCCATGTGATCTCCATGTGATCAAGCAGTTGTTTTTCTTTTGTGTTTCTGCTCCCATAGTTCTTGCTCTGAATGTAGATAGCATCTTTCTCATGAGTGTGAACTTTAGATTACTCCACCTTACTTAGTCTAACAAAAACAGGAATGTCTACACTCATACTTAAGGATTAAGTATTTAGGAAGATGGCCTATGACAGACATGTGCTATCAAATGACAAATCAGAAACAACTGACAGACCCCTGGGATGTCCTAAGACAAGCTTAAGCTACCATTGGTACATGTAGGATGCAGGAAAGTGATGTAAAACCTGTCTGTATATTTTGCATCACTTCCTCTCTCTGGCCTCTTTGATGGCTGAGAGGTAGCTGGCAGAGTGTGCTGAGCATTTTGGCATCTTGGGAGGCTGCTGCTATTGTCTGGGTTTAGGGTTAGTTTTCCTTGATACCATAGTGGAGGAAGCTGAGTAGCCTAGTTCAGGTGAGGCATCTTTACTGAGCTCTATCGGAGTTTTGGCTGATTCTTTCTCCTTTACCTTCCAAACACTATCCTCTTAGAAGCCACTAATCTTCTTCAGAGACCTCAGGGAGGAGGACTTTGAACTCCCGCTGGCATAGACCAGGCAAGAGAAATCCCTACACCTTTTTCCCCTCCCTTCTCCTTAATTCCTTCCCTCTATATTAATTAAAGCCCCATAAATTTCCAAACTGACTTGGGTATTTTTATTTGGGATATTTTCTGGTGACCAAAATTAATTTAGATTAGGTCACAACCCTAAGATTATCCTTACCTAAGTCCCTCAGAATTGTCCTATATCATTGCATTACTGCTAGTAGAAAAGTCCATTACATTTGTTTGTGCCACAGTGTATCAGTCTCTGTGTATAAGGTTCTTCTGGTTCTGCTTCTTTTACTCTGCATCAATTCCTGGAGTTTGTTCCAATTCACATGGAATTTGAGGATGATAGAATCATTAAGAAACATCAGTCAGCATTTATTAAGCATCTACTATGTGGGAGGCACTGTTCTAAATTCTTAAAAGGGATAAATTGTTTTGCTATTGGCAAATAGGTATTCTAGTACATTTTAGAAATATTTGACTTTTTTAATGTTTATTTATTTCATTAAATATTTTCCGATTATATATGTATTTAGATATTTTATTTTCCCATTTACATGTAATAACAATTTTTCACATTTTTGACATTATAATTTCCAGATTGTCTCCTTTCCTCCTGGAGATGGTAAACAATTTGATCTGGATGATACAAGTAGTACACAAAAGATAATTCTATATTGCTCATTGTTGTTAGAGAATACTCACATAAAATCACCCCCTCCCAAAAAAACACAAATAAACTAAAGTGAGAAATCATATGCTTTGATCTCCATTCTAGATCCAACAGTTCTTGATCTGGAAGTAGAGAACATTCTTTTTCATAAGTCCTTCAGAATTGTCCTGGATCATCATATTGCTAGTAATAGCTAAATCTGTCACAGTTGATTGTTTCGCAGTATTGCTGTTACATGTTCATGCTGTTACATTCTCTTTGTTTTGCTTATTTCACTCTGCATCATTTTATATAGGTCATTCCTGCTGTTTCTTAAGTCATCCTGTTTATCATTCTTTCCATCACAATACTATTATATCACCACAGTATACCACAATTTTTTCATCCATTCCCCAATTGGTGGATTTCCTTTTAGTTTCTAATTTTTTGCTACCACAAAAAGAGCTGCTATCAATGTGTTTGTACAAAGCTTTCCCCCCTTTTTAATAAACTGTTTAGCATACAGACTCAGTAATAGGATCAAAGGGTGTGCCCTGTTTTTTCGGCCCTTTGGGCATAGTTCTAAATTGCCCTACAGAATGGTTAGATCAGTTTACAACTCCACCAACAATGTATTAGTGTCTCAATTTTGCCACATCCCCTCCAATATTTTTTATTTTCCTTTACTGTCATATTAGTCAATCTGAAAGAAGTGAGATAATATCTCACAGTTTAAATTTGCATTTCTCTAATCAAGAGTGATTTAGAACATTTTTTCACATGATGATTGATAACTTTGATTTCTTCATCTGAAAACCACTTGTTCATATCCTTTGACCACTTGTCAATTGTAGAATGACTTGTATTCTTATAGAAATATTTGACTTTTTAAAAAGTTAAAATAAAAAAATCTAGAACATAATGAAATTTAACTTACCAATCAAGAATGTTCAACTGTGATCATTTGTTTTTTGCAGTATCTTTAATTTTTTTCCTTTTATCTTAAAAAAATTATCTTCACATATACATAGGGAAAATACATCAGAGGATAGGGTTAAATAATTTTGCCTAACACTTAATAGCAATTTAGGAAAAAATCTCAGATTTCTAACTTATGAGACAATGAATTTCCCTAGACTAAATACAAACCAGAAATTCAGGATCTGTACATTCTAATCTAGGTTCTTTTGTGAACTTAATGTGTGGTCTTTGAAACCAGTGTTAAATAGCTCTCATCTCCCAACATTTCTTCATCGGCAAAGGGGACAGTGAAGATAATACTTTATAGGGATATTATGAGAAAAGACTCATAAAAATTTTAACACACTTTGCTTAAGCAAAGGATACATACCTTATATGCATAATGGTAATTACTGTAGGCCTGGAAACACTTAATGTTGATGTAATGTCAGCTAAAATTGAATCTAGGGAAAGTACCTTAAACAAGCCAGTTATTTTCTGTGGACCCTTGTTTCTTCATGTATAAAATGAAGGGGTTGAACTTGTTATATTGAGGGAGGCTTTGAGTTCTAAAATTAGATGATTCTATGATTATATATCTTGTTTCCTTTGAGGAGAAAGAGCAGTGTATGGCTGGGAAACTTTGAAATCCAAGATGGCCAATATTTCTTTGCCTATAAAATATTTAATTTCTCATTGCTTACAGAGTACCAGAAAACAATCTAACCTTTCTTAGAGTGAAATGACTTTCAAAGCTGATATTGATCTTTGAATTACTACTCTCTCAATTTTGTTGAAACATTGTTAATGTGCCACACACATTAGATCCGGGTGTTGAAAAAATATACAATCTTATTCTGGCTCAAACATCAAAGAGTAAAGTTTGTCCTTAAGCTCTAACAACAAAATTGCCTTTAGGAAATGTTTTGGAAACCTCGGGGGCACAAAGTTTGCCAGACTTTGATCTGTACCATTCATGACAACTCTGAAACTGTGGGTTTTCTAGACATAAATTAAGCACTGTTATAGAACTTAGATAGAAAAGATTTAGAAGTTGCTTGAAGTAGAAGTAAAAATCTTTGTGGGTTTTTTGTTTTTGTTTTTGTTTTTGTTTTGGTTTGCTTCTCCATATTTGTGAGACATGGAGACAAAGTTTGTCAACATTTAATCTCTGTGTTTGGTAATAACTTTCTGGAAATGATGATTTATGTTGAGAGGTTACTAGTGGCTCTAAATGAGTCACAGACAGAGTTCTTGGGGTTAAGTGCTCAATACATTTCTTCAGATAAATGGATTATTTTCCTTAGGTTTTTTTAATTCCAAATTTAGTTGCAAAATTTCCTGGATGTGAACTGTACTGCTATGAGATAGGTATGCACTTATTTTTAACTTTGATGGACACATTTTAGAGGATTATGTCTTTTATAAAAATGCATAGGGTTATTGATACTTGCTCTATATATCATCAGGAAAAAAATCTGTCCTTTACATTAAATGCAATTATTTTGGCTTCTTTGACCATTTTAAGAGAAAACAGATGTTTCCTCTTTAAGAGATTGTCACCTTCATAAACCAGATAAAACTCACATCCCCTTGGGCCCATTTTCTATGAACAAAGCCAAGAATAGTGCCGAGTCTTATGGTCCCTCTGTCTTCCAGGCAACTCTACTGGGGGGGTACTCTAGAAGGATCACCTGGGCCAATTTACATCCAGAATGTTGCATTGTCCTCAGCCTTTATTATTTCTGGTGAGAAAAGAGTCAGTCTGAGGAAGGCACACCTCCAGATCAGAAGAAAAATATAATCAACTTAAATTGTAAGATCTGACTTTTAAAAAAAGGTTTATGTTAGAAAACTTTCCCTTTTAACCTTCTATTGTAGCCTTCTATAGTTAGTCTTCTCAGACTAACTCTGGAAATTGTGTTATCTTTTACTTATCTTTATTTCCTGTCAACTCATTCAGGAATTTAGTCTGTACTCCTCCTTAGCAGCAGCTTCTGATTAACCCCCAGAAGACCCAGTGATCAGAAAGCAATTTCCCCTCTTCCCTAAAATTGTTCTGATCCTTTCCTGTGAGAATCCTTTCTGCCTTTTTGCTTCTGGTCACTTTTGTAGATATAGTTCCATTATCAAGTCAGCCATGACAATTGGAAGTGGATAAAAGGTGACCTTGCTCATGCCAGCACATAGGGCTCAGTCCTGTTGTTTCCCTTCTAGATTGGGCAGGTAGGATCCCCCCACACACATTGGTAACCACTTGGTACTTCTATTTTTTGCCCAATACTGTTCCTTTCCTGACACTTTTGCACACTCAGCAACCAAGAATATGGGACACGGAATGGGGAGAAGTTGATTCTTTTTGAAAGGATATTTGACCAGTCCTGTGTTTTCAGGATGGAATAGGGATATGGGCATAGTACTTCCTACACTACTGAATGTGACATTTCTGCATTAGTAAGTTAATTTAGCAAGGAAGTTAATTTTAATTGGCAGTGTGTCTTTTTTAAATGATCAGCATGTGGAGCACTCACCTTATTTCTAGGTGTTTATTTGGATGAATATATTTTTAAGCCCACAGCCAAGTATTCTAGAATTCCTTTTCTTACCTTACCCTTTCCCTACCTTCCCTTGCCATCTTGTCTTTTCCCCTTTCCCCTCTTCTCTCCTCTCCCTTTCCCTCCTCTTCCCTTTTTTCTCTTTCCCCTTACTTTTCCAAAAACTAGTGACTGGCAGTTTGAGAACCAGTGCTAGGATTTATGGATCCAAGTCACTTTCCTCTTTGTGGAGTCCATTTTCCTGATGGTGAAGTTGAAGGTAGGTTTAGAAGTCACAAGTCTTTTAAAATATGTATACTCCAGAGTTTAAAAAATGCTATGTGCACATACTACTGTTAAACACACATACACAAAGACATTTAGAGATGAAATATTTGATCCTAGAGTCAGAGGAGGACAGACCCTTAGAGATTATTAAACTGAGGGGTGATATGGTTGGATCCTCATTTTAGGAAAATTGTTTTGTTGCTTGTGTGGAGAATAGGTTGGAGAAAGGAGAGATCCAAGGCAGGAAATCATTTAGGTGCTTATTGCAGTACTCTAGGCAGGATGTGATAAGGGACTAAATAAAAATAATGACTTTTGAAGTAAAAATAAGAGAGCCAATCTGAGGTATGATGTGGAGGTGGAAAAGACAAGATTTGGCAACAGACCCACTCTATGGGTGGGAGAAGAATAAGATTGAGAATGAGGTGACCCTGAGGTTGTGAAGCTTGGCAGCTGGAAGGATGATGGTGCTCCTGACAGAAATAGGGAAGTATGTAGGAGGGGTGGGCTTGGGAGGAAAGATAATGTAATGAGATCTGCCAGAGAAGATCACATCCATGCTACAAATCGTATACCATTTCTCTGTTCCACCAAAAAAATGAAAAAGGAGAAAGCTGGGCTCTTATTCATGATTCATTGGAGCACAAAGGTCACACTTAGAAGGGATCTTGCCAAAGCGAAGAGGCCCCAAAAGGCAGGGGCTGATACAGCCCATAACTGCTCTGAGGGACCAAGAGGCAGAAAAACTACTTAGAAAGGGGTGGTGAGGAACTTGCATAGGGGAGGGGGCAGAATAGAGTGGAGGAGTGTTGAGGAAAGGAGCTAGTGTGCCTGGGTTAGAATTAAGTCCCAGGCTGGGTTATGTATGGGAGGGGGGGATGTGATGGCTCTCATCTGCTGATAATATATGCCTTTGGGCTCAAGTCCTGGCCCTGATGACATTGGAGACAACTGATTTAGATAATCACTGTGATCCTTCCAGCTATGAAATTCTGTGAAATGGGTTAACCCAACCAGCTTTGCTCCTGTATTTTTCTGTTACTCATTACTTTGTATCAAAAGCAATCACATGCATTTTCTCAAGATAATGAATGTTAAAGCACTCTTAAAAAACATATATAAATATAAATTATAATAATTATTCATACTTGTTTAAACTTAATGAAAATGCAGGATTTTATTTGTTAAAAAAGGAAGAAGTGGAATGGAAATGAAGCTATTAAAATTGAGATTTGAAATTTACTTTAAAAACAATGACCTTTAAGTTGTAAAAAATAAAGTTTCTTGATTGCTGCATATCTAAAAAGTAGCTGAATGTTTCCCATCACCAAGGTGTTAATAAGAATGTGAATGGGGAGGTGATGGACTTGCATATAAATATTCTATTACACTGAGCCCAGAGAAGCTAAGAAACTGATTATGTCAATGGTGATGGTGGCAGACCTGGGAAAATATCTATACATGCATTTACATAGAAATGACTAAGTATTTTATATTTTATTTTTCCCTCAGAACAAAAACTAATTCCCACCTTCCTACCTCCATCCCCCATCTATCGCTCCTAGATAATATTAGAAGGAACACAGAAAAACAGATCCCTACCTCTTACTTCTGTTTGGTCTCTCCCATTCTGAATGTATCTATTTTAAAACAAACCATTACCATGTCAGACTACCACCACTACAAAAATTAGGGTTTCTCTCTGTTGGATATTGTTTTAAAATGAAAACAACAGCAACACTCATGGTTTTTTTGTTTTTGTTTTTTTCCTGAAGCCCTTATATCACCTCTTTAGATAGAGCAGCTCTATGAGCACTGTCAGAAGCAACAGCAGCAACAACATAGATTATATTTACATAACCTCCAATAATATTCCTTTTTAATGCCTTATCTTGGCATGGAGGTCACAGTGGGTTCTAGAAAGCAATGGCAGTGGAAGACAAGGTCTCCAAGGCCCACCAAGCCCAAAATAGTTTGAGTAAGGACCTAGTGATGAACTCTCTTTCCATTGCCTCATTAAATTCTCAGAGCTTATTGCCAGGTTGATCCATGGTAATGACTATTTCAACTAGAAAATCTCTTGAAGACCAAAAGAAATAGAGATCCTTAATGTATATTAGCATAGTGTTTTTCATACACTATCTTGAATTTCATCCTTCTTGTTCTCTCTGCAGCATTTGAACACCCTGTCTTCATGCTCTCTTTCTCCTCCAGATTTTCATGGCATTACTTTCTCTTGGTTCTCTTCTTACCTATCCGATTCCTCCCCAGACTCATTTGTTGGATCTTCATCCAGGTTGTTCATGCTAATTCTGGATATACCCCAAGGCTTGATCCTGGGCCCGGTTCTTTTTCCCTCTCCCCTCCCTATTTTCCTACTGGATGATCCCATAAGTTCCCACGGGTTTAATTATCATTTTTATGTAGACAATTCAGTTCTAATGTATGTATTCCTTGTTTCTCTGCTGAATTCTAGTCAGAACTGGGTGTATCTTAGATATCTCAGACTCAGCATGTCCCAAACAGAATTCATTAGCTTTCTCTCTAAATCTACCCCTCTCTGGATTTACTATTATTGAGGGAATGATCATCCTTCAAGTCACCTACATTTGTAAACTCAATGATATCCTCAACACTTCACTTTTTCTCACTCTGCATGTCCAGTTGATTACCAAATCTTATGGCTTTCTATATAAAATCTCTTATATGGCCCCTTCTTCCAACTAACACAACCATCGCCTTAGTTCAGGCTTTCTTCACCTCTCACCTAGGTGGTTGCGATAATTTCCATGTTTTATTTCTCTCCCCTTTCCACTCAACTGCCAGAGTGATTTTTCTACATTGCAGATCTGACCTTGTAACCCATTTACTCATTAAACTACCCTGTCTTGTTACCTCTAGAATCCTATATAAACTCTGGAACATGTGAATTTCTCTGCAACTTTCCTACATTTTCAATCTCTTAGACATTACTTACCTCACTCAACTCTGAAGTGCAGCAGTGTTGGCTTACTGTTTGTTCCACTCCATCTCTGATCTCCATACCACTCCCAGCCCCACCCTTTGCATGGAATGCCTATCCTACTAAAACTTCTCAGATCTCCCAGCCTCCTTTAAGACTCTGCTCAGGGGCAGTTGGGTAGCTCAGGAGATTGAGAGCCAGGCCTATAGATAGATGGGAGGTTCTGGGTTCAAATATGATTTCAGACACTTCCCAGCTGTGTGACCCTTGGCAAGTCATTTAACTCCCATTGCCTATCCCTTACCACTCTTGTGCCTTAGAACCAGTACTGAGTATTGATTCTAAGATGGAAGGTAAGGATTATTTAAAAATTAAAATTAAAAAAAAGACTATGCTCAAATGTTACCTTCAATAAGAGGTTTTCCACAAGAGATAGTGCCTTCCCCTCCAATGTTCCCTTCTATCTATTCTTTATTTATTCTCTTTCCTGTTAGAATGTAAATATGAGTTGTTTTTTTTTCCTTTCTCTCCTTAGTTCTTAAGACCATACCAGGCATATACTAATAGCTTAATGCTTACTGCTCCATTGATCTCTTTTAATCCTTTGCACAGTAAAGTAAAGTAGGTAGTAAGATATGAAATAAGGCTTCATTTAATGGATGAAGGAAATGAGGCTCAGAGAAGAATGTGAAGTGACTTTCCCACCTGGAAGAACTGGGTGCTGACAAATCTGTAAACCTACCTACACCAAGTTCATTATTCTTTTCATTGAACTGTATGGGATGAGTGGCATCATCCATCTTGCCTTCTCCTTCTTTGTGAGAGGGTGGAGGAAGCAAGGCTGAAGGACAGACAAGCAGAGCAGGGGGAGGAATAAAGAGCCAAAGGGAGCTGCTTAGAGCAGTTCTTACTAATGCTGACGAGGGAGTCACAAACCTTAAAGGACTGTAGAAAGGGAATTTTTTGTAGCCTCCATTTGCCTCCTGCATAGGTCTCTAGCAGGAGGCACAACAGCTTTTTTTTCTAAATCATACAAATTCAAATTCCAAGAAACATGTTTAGAAAACTTATTGTTAGGGCAAAACCATATTAAATGCAGTATGAAATTTTTTTTAACAGTTGCATTCAGAAAAAGGAACAATATCATTCATTGAAACAAGAGAAATGAGCCTCTACCACTTAGAACTTGAAAGAATGTTAACCATAGAATTTTTTTTGTGTGAATTGTGGTGTAACCAAAGATTTCCTTTTAGTGTGTAGACAGACTGTAAGGAATCATAACTATAAAAATGAACTAAGGACATGTGGCCAGGCATTATTTCAAAGGGGAAAGAGTATGTTCCTCAAAAGTAGAAATGAACAATTAAAATGGTTCCCAACCAGTGAATTTGCAGAGTTCTTAGTCTACTGTTACTTCAGTGACCTCTTTCAGGAAAACATGAGCATATTTCAAATCCATCCCTCATCAGCCCCCTCACAAAACTTCTGAAAGCCAAATGAAAAGAACTCAAGTGGTTGGAGACCTATTAACTCTGCTCTTTGGTTGTCCAACAAGTTTTTTCTGCAATAGGTCAGTTCTTTTAATGGGAACATTTCTTTTATGACCTATAGAAGTGATGGTGAACCTCTGGCACAAGTGCCAAAGATGGCACACAGAGCCTTCTCTGTAGCCACAAGGCCACCCTCCCCTCATCCTCAAATTCATTACTAGAAAGGCAGAGGGACTAGGGCAGAGCTGCTCCCATTCCCCTCTCCACTATGCCCAATGGGAGCACTTCCTCCCTCCCCTGTGGGGGTCAGATGGGGGCATGCCATGGGCTGGGGGGGAGGGGTGAAACACTTGACCTGGGGGGTGAAGTGGGGTTGGGACCCGGCACTCCATCTCTCAAAGGTTCACCATCACTGCCATATACTTTGATTTTGGAGAAACTCAGAATTTATATATATGTTTATATAGCAGCCACATATTTATCTCAAAGAATGGGTGTTTGGGGTAATTCTTTGATTTGTAGCTGAGAAAACAGAATATTGTGTGATCTGTGTGTGTGTGTGGTTTTTTTTTCTTTCACATAAACAAAAGTTTATGTGTGATGGAACTTAGCCAGTATAGTTATTTCAGCATAACACTATGGTCTCATTGTTTTCTTTTGATACCATTGTTAGTTCAGGGTCACATTAATGCTTATTCAGCTTGTACCACAGCAGAAGGGTTGATAGTTTCAGGTTACCTCCTTGGGGTGAAGTTTACTGAGAAGCTATTTGGAGTTTATTGAGCACATTCACCAATACTGGTTCTTCAGTAGCACATTGTAGAGTGATTCTAAATCTGGCTTGTGAATGCATCAAGGCTTTTTATGTCTTTCAGTGAATTCTTAGTTCTTTAGCCTTTCCCTTGTCCTCTTAAGGAAAAGACCCTCTCTTTGCCTCACAAATGTGAATATCTTCCTTGGTTTTTGAGATGCTTAAATGCATCCCTAAACAACACTGTTTGACCTACATAGGAGCTTAGATGTATAGTTGGAAGGTATTTTAATGATCTCCTAACCCAACTCCCTTACTTTATAGATGAGAAGATTGACCCTAGAGAGGTTAGGAGACTCACTCAGAATCAAACAGTACAACTCTTTTAATGAAAAGGCATCTCATAGGAAGGTAAAAGATTCTGCTGGTCTTTGATTCAAAATTGTTAAAGGGCAAAATTAAGAATCTGGATTGTCATCAGAGGATTTCATTATATCAGGTTTCTTTATAAAAATGATCTACATTCCTCATCATGCCGCCCTTTCTTTATTAATATATAGTTTAGATGGAAGTAGAAGGGTGGTTTTCAAGTTCTTCCTCTGAAATTCTTTTAAGCCCTCTACAAATCCCATATTTTCATATTAAAAATCCTTTACAAAAGCCCTCTTCAGATTCCTCATCATGACAGAGAGATGACCCTGGAGTCTGAAAGGCTGTGGCAGAGTTGTAAGCCCTGGCAGCTTCTGCCATGCTGTAAAGGCTTCAATAAAGCTCTGGAAACAGATTGCTGTCTAAGGACTGCTTTGCTAAGTGTAAGAGGATCATTCTCTGTAGACTAGCCGCTATGTGATGAATCCTTTTGTAAACAATGGTAAACAATGAAGTGAAAATATAAAGTATTTCTTTCCCTGCTCTGCTTCTTCAGTGATTGTGACAGAATGATGGAAAGGGGTGTTGTGGGGTCTACAAATATTAATTTAACTCTTTGTACTATAAATGCACGATCCTTCTCCAGTGACTGATTAATTGAAATACAAATGAAGGAATTTAGTCACATCAATATTGACATTCTTAAGACCTAAAAAAACCTGCAGTATATTGAATGTGGCTTCCTTGTGAACGTTTTATGGATGGACATGAACAACAGCCATATGGGATTAGAAGTCTAGTTATGTCGCCATTTATCCTGCTGGAGCAAATAACTGTATTGATGAGAACCCAAACCAAGGAAAGTATTGCAGTCATTTGTCTTTACAGGCAGCATTATTAAATAGCTCTTTGGAGATGCATAGTAGGTGTTATAGAGAAACATAAACTTGTGCCTCTGGGAACTTCTCACAATGGGCCAAGGTGTAATTGGGGCCATCTTGCTCAAAAGACAGATTTTGTTTTTGTTTTTAAAACTCTTACCTTCCGTCTTAGAATCACTACTCAGTATTGGTTCTAAGGCACAAGAGTGATAAGGACTGGGCAATGAGGGTCAAGTGACTCTCTAGGCTTGGCTCTCAATCCATTGAACTACCCAGCTGCCCCTTCAAAAGACAATTTTTGCTAGAAATACTAGTGAAAGGGTTTGGTCACATCTTTTATATTATATTATATTATATTATTTTATATATATTTTATTATATATTTATATATTTATATAAATATATTTATATTTATAATTTATATTATATTCAATTATTATATTCAAAGTTTATGGACACCTTTAACTAGCAGTTTTACCTTGATCATTCACTAAAGGACTATCATTCATTCATTTAAGTATGTTTGGAATGTATATTAAATTTCAGGTTGGTAAGTTTACTATCCATATTGTGAATCTGCAAGAAATTTCTAGTCCTATATATGGTAAATAAATGACCATATCTGTATTTATTCTATCAATACTCGACTCCCTTCTACATTTACATGATTATAGGATTTGGAGTTGGTCATCTTTTCAGATTGAAGTTTTATTAATCATTTTAGGTTTCCTCATTCCTTTGATCATTTTGGTCCTCTTTTCCTGTCCAGCTAAAGTTCTGTTATGGCTTTCTATGCAGCTATCAGAATTTTACAAAGTATCCAGATTCTGAATGCATCCCACAAAGGAGAATGGTTTCCAATTTGTTGTTAGGACTCTTCAAGATGTTGCCTAGCATTTTTTTTTTTAGATACAGCAACAGAGCCCATTTAGGAAATGGGCTACAATGTTTTTCAAGGTGTCATATGCCTTGAAAAGCATATCCCTAACAAAAGGGCAGGGTTCTGACTACAAGGAGCCTCAGATTTTAGTGTTTTGAGCCTCTACCTGATCTCTGGCCAAACCCTAGAGTTCCCAGAAGAAATAATACTGCTATCAAATCCCAGCACAGTAGTGTGGCACCTAGAGGAAGACACATACAGTTCCTCAGGATGGGGCCAAGGTATGGGAGAGGTTGTTTTAGAGTGTAATGTCACTTAAATTTGATAAGGTGGTACTTTCCTTACAACCTCCCTCTTGTAGTTTGTACATCTTCTCTGGCCATATTGCTACCAGTTCTCTTTATTTCTTCTGGTGATTCTGGCTCAGGAATGTAACTAAGTATTTGCTTTCCTTTGCTGAAAAATGTAGAGGTTTCTGGACTCTCAAAACCATTAACATCCAGACTTAAGACCTAGCTTCACCATGATCTTGATAAGTTTTGGTCAACCATGATCTATATCAGATTGCAATTGAGAAGGGGCAGCAAGGTGGTTCAGTGGATAGAGATCTAGGCCTGGAGACGGGAGGTCCTGGATTCAAACCTAACCTCACATACTTCCTAGCTGTGTGACCCTGGACAAGTCACTTAACCATCGTTATCTAGCCCTTATTGCTCTTCTACACGAGAACCAAATTATAGTATAAATTCTACGACAGGAGGTAAAGATTTTCTAAGCATTGCAATGGAGAGAGGTGATGGCCATATACAATGGTTCATATAAGGGAAAAGAAAGAAAATAGATAAATACATTCTAGGGAAGTTATGGCTGCTGCAGATACACACTGTTGCTGTTCCACTTAGTGCATTCTCACACACAAAGGTTCTAACTCTTGTGCAAAGGGAAGTCCTTTGGGGCAAACAAGAGATCCCTCAGCCCATTCCTGCCCTCTTGCTGCCTTCTCTCAGGAGACATGCTCCATCCAGCATGAGATTAAAAATTTAGTTCAAGGTAAGCAGTTGGAGAAACATTTAGCACATACCTCCATTACTGAGCCACTTCTCTTTTAAGGTTCATGCTATTCATAACTTCCCACCCAGCCAAAATTCTAGTAAGTATTGTCTATGGACTCCCAGGTTACTCTCTTTTCTTCCTCAATGAGCTTGGTACATCACAACTCACAATTTCTCTTTTCTTCCGAACTCCTGCCCTCATGCTAAGAGACTTCAGCATATGTATTAGCCCTCCCTCAAACACCCTAACCACCTGGCTCTTCAGCCTCTTCACTTCCCATGAGCTACTCTTCCACTCAGCTCAGCCACACAGACAGACGGGCATATATCATTCATCTTGCCATCTGACTATATAACCTCCTGGTTTTTTCCCTCTCCCTCTGCCTTCTCTTACAAAACCCTGCCCTTCTTCTGCACCATGACTTTCAATCCCTTGACCACTCAGTTTTCTTCCAAACTACCTACCTTCTCTCCATTAGCCACTCTCTCCTCTTCTCATCTTAGTGAACCATTTAAACTATACACTTTCTTCCTCTCTTGAAACTCCAGTCCCCTTATCTACTCAAAACATTTCTTTTTATTTGAACTATTATTTTTAGTCATAATGATATCCTCCAGTCTCCACTCCCATATTTCCATTTCCCCTCTCAATGTAGACACCTTAGAGAACTCGAAATTGTGACATTTAACAAGAACGTCTCTTCCATAAGCCAAAGTTTCCTATTTCATTAACAAATGGTGTTCCACATAGGAACAGGCTAGGGATATGGTATTACAATTCTCTTCACCAATGATGTACCCAGAAACCTCAACAACTGAAAAATCAACTTCTGGGATAACATAGGATAAACCCCTACTTTAAAATGATCAATTTTGTCATCTAAAACCTTGACCTCTAAAGAATTAAGTTCCAACTTTCTCTGTTACCATCAACAGTACCCTAGACATCAATTCAGCTCTAAGCCACTAAATAACATGGAGATAGACTTGTGGGTACCCAGTTGAATAGAAGCTATTTGGTCTGTTGTACCACTAGCCTTGAAAATTTTTTTGCCTAAATCTATCCACATGAGATAATTTGGGACATCCTATTGCCAACTGCTAAGCCTGGCCCCAAAGCCAGCATGATTGGTGGTACTATGAATATGTGTCAGAGCCTGATCAAAAGTTCAGTTGCCATGGAAGACCCTAAACATTGAGAAGAATCTTCTTCTATTCAGTTCCTGGCTAAGCCATTACTTCATAGAAAGTAGTCAAGATGAATGTATATCTAAGCAGAGGGATAATGAATGAAGCTAGAACTATCAAGGTTCTAAGAAAGGAAAGGCTCAGATAGGTGGGATATAGAATCTTGTCAAAAACAAATATTTAGCCACTCTTCTTTTTGGCTTCTCTGAGCACCTTTATCTTTTTCTGCTCATGATGCCTTTCCCCCAATTTTATTCTCTCTTTAATTTAATTTCAGGTCAGTCTTTTATTTTGTTGTGGTTTGTTAGGGGAAAATGACAGTTGTCATAAATTGTCATGGACTAGATTAGTTTATGTTGCATTTTTAAACCTGGTGCTCCTTTCCTTAAATTAGATTCTTCCTTTGGCTCCTTTATGATTTTTTAACTTGTCTACAGTTACCCTTTGGTCATTTTCAACAGTGTGACTAAAGTGACTTTCTTTTGATGATGTGAAAGTCTTCTGCATTGAAATCAGTCAGCAGCTGTGAATCTGTCACAAAGCTTTTCTTCAAAAGAGGAAAAAATGAAGATGCCCTCACAATCAATCTTTAAAAATAGGGCTTTTCTTTTGGGGGCGAGGAGAATTTCTAGTCAGGTCTTTAGTTTCCTTACAAATATATTCCTTGGGTCTATCTACGTAGGTTGAGCCAAGGGTGATTTTCTGTCATTTATCATGTTATCACAACCTCTAAACGTGTAGCTTTAAAGCCTAATTGGAGAATCTAATAACCAAATAAGGGCTCCTGAGGTGAGCATTATATACCCTCCAATATGAGAGCACTAAACCAATAGGGTAAAATGGATCCATTTGGCATGTTATGTCATAGTATGATTGTTCTGATTTTCCTACTTCCCTCTTTGGAAAGTAGCAAGGTGAGTACTTTTCAGCTCTCACAGAGATCATGTTTCCTCTGTCAGCTCGCTCTTTGGATCTACCTTTCATGCATGAATTCTGTAGTTGTCTTTAAGTTCCTTGATGCACCTGTAATTCTGTAGAACAAAGGGACAGCCCAGTGGATGATGAATGGAATGGAAAATGATACCTTGGACACAGGCTCCAAGTCATTCATCAAGACCGCCATGCCAAATCCTCTTTCATATCTTGAACCCTGTGATTTAGCTTGCTGACATTTATTGTTTGGCGTGTATTGTAGTGTTTCTCCTGCAGATAGGGAATTTTATGTTGTATAGTAAGAGAGAACAAAGGCCACCAGACTAAACAGTAGCCTGAATTTCAAGCAGTGTTCTATGACTTCCTTGGCAAATTTTTATTACAATCCCCAACATGTGTTAGCATTTAGCTTTTTTCTCAATGGCACATTATGCATAAGAAGAAGTAAAAGAAAAAAAAACAGATAGTACTGTAGACTAATCATGATTTTTTTTATTGAGTTAAAAATGCCAACTCCTCTTAACATACTTTGGCAGTCCTAGATGGTATCATTAGATGTTTTAGTGCATTTCTCCACTCAGCATAAAAACATAAATTTTGCCCAGTCCAGTTGTTTGTGTAACAAGCAGAGAACTGCCAGATTTTAAGGAATGATTATATTGCATATCTTAAGATCCTCTAATGGGGACTGACTAAACAGATTCCAATCTGTTAAGTATTCTTTTTTTTTAAACCCTTACCTTCCATCTTGAAATCTATACTATGTATTGGTTCCAAGGCAGAAAGTGGTAAGAGCTAGGCAATGGGAGTTAAGTGACTTGCCCAGGATCAAAAAGCTGGGAAGTGTCTGAGGCCAGATTTGAACCTATGACCTTCCGTCTCTAGGCCCTGGCTCTCAATCCACTGAGCTACCCAGGTGTACCCTTCTCCCCCTCCCCCACCCACCACCCCTGTTAAGCATTCTTAAAGCTCTTATTATTTTTTCTTTGGGTAGCAGCTCTTAACATTTTGTCTAGTAATTCTGAGCATCGTCCCTCAGTATTTTTATCTTCCTGTATCACATCATTGAGGCTCTATAGATCACCATTGAAATGAGATCAAAAGTAACTTCAGTTCAGTTCTAGTCTAATTGGTTAAAAGTGAAATATTAAATGTGAATGATGGAAGAGAAAGAAGAAGCTATTGTTTTGCCGCATATGAAGAACCCAGTTCTCTTTAAAGAATCATTCTATCATTGTTATCTTCAAGATCAGTTGTTCCGCTCAGGTTTTCCATTTTTCCTTGTTTTTACTCCTTCATTCTTCAGCAGTCAATAAAAAGAAGTATTTTTATCCTTGTTCTAAAGAGGCTTCAGATTTCCCACCAAAACCAGCTTCCAGTGCTTTATGATGGCATGGAGGTAATCCTGGCTTCTGGAACCCCATTTAGTTTTTAAAAAAAGTTAAATTAGAGTTAAAAGACTTTATTAGAAATCACAGGGAAGTAAGTTACAGGATAATAGACCCCTCTAAGAAAACCCAAAGCTTTGCCAGAAAGGACCAATTAAGATGTAATAGAAAGAATGTTGGCTCTGGAGTCAGAAACCATGGGTTCAAATCCTGCCTCCACCATATTACCCTGGTGATATTGAATAAGTTACTTAATCTGGGCCTTAGTTTCTTCCTTTATTAAATCAAAGGACTATACTAGATAGCTTCTGAGGTTCCTTCCTTTTCCTCTTTATTGAAAGATTTTCTTCAGTTGTTGCAGGGGGTGTGTACTTGCTCTCATTGCAAGAAGCAAAATATCTGAGGGGGAGAGGGAGCTTGTGTTTTTGTGTTTTTAGCAACTCTTGCAACCAACATGTTTTAGCATTCATTCTTGCCACCAACAAAAGACTAAGGAAGATCTTGTAATATGGTAAGACAAATATTTTAGTTCAAAGTTGGAGAAGGTAGGGCTTACGGTCCTCCATGAATTGACATGCCATAAAAATAGCCTTATGCTCCAAACTACCACAAATCCCAAGTCTATTAGTTTGCTAAGCTAATTAAGTGGTTAAAATTACATTCCTTTTCTTATTTGAAAAATGATTTCATAATTTTTTCAAAATCTTATTTTTGCTTATCTCCCGCATTACATTTTATAAGCTTTATTCCAAATACCTTCAAACAACTTGATATCTAAGCCCCACTTTTTACCTAGAAAAGAAAAATATACTTGTATGTACTATTATCAGTCAGAATTTTGCAACTCTGTGTAAGTGAATTAGTATGCACTGTGGGGAAGAGCAAGCATTTTAAGGAGAAATGTTGCAAAAATTATTGAATACAAAAGCGTTGCAACTTTCACTGTGGTCATAATATTAGACCATAACTAAACATTATGAAAGTAATATTTTTCAAAACTGCCTCACTAATCCTGTAATTTGAAATCCAGCTTGATTCTACAGAACCTTAATTTAAAATGATTGTCATTGGCTCACGAGGCTGGTGAATTATGCAAGTAATAAGAAATTGAAAAAAAAATCTTGATTTGTGTTCAGTTCTACACTTTAGTGCTGTACTTGGTGCACCAAAGTAAATAGGATATCAAAAAATCCTGCCATGCATTCCTTATAAGCTCAGATTTTGAGCCAATAGCTTACTAGCCACCTACTATGTGCAAGACATGAGGATAAATCTGCTTATCTTTCTCAGAGTTAACTTTGTAGGTGATAAATTAATCAATTACTATGCATTCTGAGGAATCATTCAAATTATTTTATTGTGTTAGAATTATTTTTGCTGTTAATTCACAATAATCTGACTTGATGATTAGCTTAGAAATCTATTTGAGAGAGAAGAACGTTTATTATCTGCAATCTGATTGGGGACCCTAAAGCCTAGAACTTCCAGTTTATCCTTTTAATTCTAAAATATCATCATAAAGAAGCATCTATTACAAATATCAGCATTATCCCACTGGAAAATTTTGATAATTAAATCATAGATCATAGAAGTAGGATGAAGCTTGAGAGGTTATTTAGTTCAGACCTTTGCTTCTGGGCAGGCTGAATTACAAATCATACCAAATGCATATCATTTTAATTAGATTAGATTTTCTCATTTTAATATATTTACATAATTTATAGGCATCCAATGTTTATATGAAAAATGTTGGCCATGCTTAATATTCATAGATTCCAATTTTTCCTCATGCCTAAGTCACTACCATATCATAATATGAGCCTTTCTAGGGAGATACACAAATTTGTTCAAGTTTCCAGAATATACCAAGCAACCTCCTAAGAATATAACCTGTCCAAAGAGTGCCTTGACCAAGGCAGAGGATACCTCATTAATTTTCATTATTGAGTTGGGTTTTGTATTGAACACATGCATATAACTTGGTCTTTGTCAACTAGAAGCTCATATTCACAGGTAACCAGGGATGAGTTTATTTCATTCCTTTAATTCATTAAATTCTGACTGATATGAGGGGAATATGTAGAAATAAGCAAGTCCTGGCCCTTTCTCTCAAGGTGATTATGGTTTTAGAAGAGATACTGATGACATGTTACAAAGAAATGTAATAATATTTTTGCCTAATTTTGAAGATTAATAAAAAATTTTATGTATTTCCAACACATCTCAGCAGCAAGAATTAGAAAGAGAAATTCCATTTAAAATCACCCTAGACAACATAAAATACTTAGGAATCTATCTGCCAAGACAAACACTGAAACTATATGATACAACTACAAAACACTCTCCACACAATTAAAACTAGATCTAAACAATTGGAAAAACATTGATTGCTCATAGGTAGGATGAGCTAACCTAATAAAAATGGCAATCCTACCCAAATTAATTTACTTATTTAGTGCCATACCCATTGAACTATCAAAAAGCTTTTTTACTGAATTAGAAAAAACCATAACAAAGTTCATTTGGAAGAACAAAAGATCAAGGATATCCAGGGAAATAATGAAAAAAATGTAAAGGAAGGAGCCCTTGTAGTCCCAGATCTCAAACTATACTATAAAGAAGTGGTTATCAAAACAATATGGTACTGGCTAAGAGACAGAAAGAAGGATCAGTGGAATAGACTTGGGGTAAGTAACCTCAGCAAGACTGTCTATGGTAAGCCCAAAGATCCCAGCTGTTGGGACCAAAATCCACTATTTAAGAAAAATTGCTGGGAAAATTGGAAGACAGTATGGGAGAGATTAGGTTTGGATCAACATCTCACTCCCTACACCTAGATAAACTCAGAATGGTGGAATGACTTGAATATAAAGAAGGAAACTATAAGTAAATTAGGTGAACACAGAATAGTATACATGTCAGTTCTTTGGGAAAGGAAAGATTTTTAAGACCAAGCAAGAGTTAGAAAAAATCACAAAATGTAAAATAAATAATTTTGATTATATTAAATTAAAAAGTTTTTGTACCAACAAAATCAATGCAACCAAAACGAGAAGGGAAGCAACAAATTGGGAAACAATCTTCATAACAAAAACCTCTGACAAAGGTCAAAATACTCAAATTTATAGGAGCTAAATCAACTGTACAAAAAAATCAAGCCATTCTCCAGTTGATAAATGGGCAAGGGACATGAATAGGCAATTTTCAGATAAAGAAATCAAAACTATTAATAAGCACATGAAAAAGTGTTCTACATCTCTTATAATCAGAGAGATGCAAATAAAAACAACTCTGAGGTATCACCTCACACCTAGCACGTTGGCTAACATGACAACAAAGTAATGAATATTGAAGGGGATGTGGCAAAGTTGGGACATTAATGCATTGCTAGTGGAGTTGTGAATTGATCCAACCATTATAAAGGGCAATTGGGAACTATACCCAAAGGGCACTAAAACTGTTTGCCTAGTGGCAATGCAGTGATCCTGAACAACTCAGAGGGATCTATGAGGAAGAACACTATCCACATCTGGAGGAAAAACTGTGTGAGCAGAAACTCTGAAGAAAAACTTTTGCTTGATTACATGGGTTGAGGGGGATATGATTGGGGATATAGATTCTAAATGATCTTCCTAGTGCAAACAAACATCAACAACATGGAAATAGGTTCTGATCAAGGACACATGTAATACCCAGTGGAATTGTGAATCGGCTATGATAAGGGGTGTGGGGAGTTAAGGGAGGGAAAGAATATGATTCTTGTAACCAAGGAATAATGTTCTAAATTGACTAAATAAAAATTTCAAAAAATAAAATAAATAAAAATAAATAAAAAAGAAAAGAATAATAAAAAGTACTCTGAGATTGGGTGAAATGGGAAATAATTCTCTGTTGGGGGAATTGAGGAAAGTTTCATGAAGGAGGTAGAATTTGGACTGAAGATTGAAGACATAATTAATGGGTAAAAACTTAGGAGAGATAATCCAGGAGTAGGGAACAGGGAGAACATACTCTTGGATAAGAAAGAAGGGAATATTTTATCTAGGCTGAAATGTAGGGAATATGAGAATAAGAAGTAAGATAAATTATCACTAAAATTTCTTTTCAAATTATTCCCAAACTTCAGCCAAAAACCAGCTTATTTTAAGTCATGTTTAATACAATCTAATTTTCATAATTTAGACAGTTTTATTGAAGCTCATTGAAATAGATTCAACCAGCATCATATACCTCTCATGAAGGTAAATAAATACTATGCTATTTCTCATTTCTTTTTTTTTTCTAAATACACTTATAAATGACTTTTGAGAACTAAGGTTTGCTAGTTTTACTTCACATTGTGGCTTATGATAGCCACTGGGTTGCAGAAATAATATGATCCTAATGGGAAATAGAAAAGGAATTATTCAGTTTTCATGAGTGATAAAATAGACCATCAGCAAATCTTAAATTACTGGGGTAGGAATTCATATCCTGAAAGAGTTAATAAAGCTTCATAAAAGAAGCAATTATTTTATTTCTTGTCAATAAGTTCAAGCTCATTTCTTTTTAAATTATCTTAATTATAAAACATAGTAATTACAGATAATAGGATCCTTCAGGAGATGAAATTGCACATATAGTTAACTAAAGAGAATTTTCTTTTAATCAAAAAAGCCTTTGGAAATAAAATTTGATACTTAGAGATGCTTTAGGTAAATAAAATAAAAGAGTAAATATAGATAAATTATGTTTTCCAATAATATGGATAACATCTAATAAATTAGGTTTTCTAATAAGAACTTCAGAAAGAGATGATATGCTGAAAAGTTCAATGATGCATTCTAAAAATGTTTGGGAACCCACTCAAACCAAATTTTTAATCAAAAGGCATTTACTAAGTTTTTAATATCTACTAAGTGTTTTCTGTGTATTGAATATACAGAGAAAAATCCAAAACAATCTGTCCTCAAGGAGCTTACATGTTTTAAATATATATCTTTATTATTGATTAACAGAGAAGTTAAATTAAAAAAAATAAAATGAGAATGAAGATTTTTTTTATAAAGCCTGACCCAAACCAATCAATGCAGGAAAAAAAAAATCTGATTTTATGTTCAATATTTACAATTTACAATTTACATAAATCCTCTGCTGTTTTAAAGGAGCAAAGGTGGTATCTTCTTATACATCTTTTTTGGAGCCAACATAAATTGAATCATGTGCAAGGAGTCCTGCTTCTCCATTGCCACTTCTCTTATTTCTTTAAATTGAACTTTTATCTTTATTCCCTTGTATACTTTTGTATACTTGTATACTCTCACATACTTGTATACAAGACCATTGTTGTTATTGGATTTTTCATCTAATGCAAGTTTTTCTTTTAATAGTCTCTAACGGTAACATTGTTTTTGTTTTTTGTAACATTCATCATTTTTTTTCATGGATAAATAGACTCATGTTTGCAGGTTTTATTTTGGATTGCATCTCAAACAATTTTGCCTTTTAGATTATGTCATTCCCTCCCTTTTTATGGCTACTGGTGGGTACAGAGTATTATTTGAATTTTGTTTCCTTTATATTTGAATATCTTTCTCCTTTTTGATTGCATAATTTCATGTTTGTTATTAGAATTATTAGATATAATCTTTACATGCTTTGGAATGTGCAGCCTGGGTTGGTTGGTTGTTTGAGGAGCCTATTTGTGAATTCTTTCAATCAGAACTTTCTTTTTAATATTCAAAAGTTCTGTGTAGTTTTCTTAGATTATTTCCTACATTATGATATTCAAGTTGTTTCATTTGTCATGTCCTTCTAGGTGAGCTAGAGTTGTTCTTATTTATCCTTTTTTAAAGATGATTGGCATTTTATTTAAAGACCTTTTGTAAATTTTTTTTTCATGTTAATTCCTTCTAATAATGAAGAGAACATATATATGAATCAGTATATACAAGATAAATGTGGAACAGATGAAAGATAACCCTGGAGAGGAAGGCCTCTTTAAGAAGACAGTCCTTGAGATAACTCTAAATAGAAAGTTTGAGAAGAGGAGGATCATTCTTGTAACAGTTAAAATTTAGGAATATGGGGAGACTGAGGCAGATAGAAATTAGTTTCTCTCTGCAAGGAGTATTATATTTTTTAGAGGTTTATTAAGGATTAAGGATTAAAGAAAAGACAGGATAAGAAACACGTGCCTAGGCCAGAGTGGCCTAGACAAAATCATCTCACATCATGGAAGCGACGCCTCTGCTCCAAAACGGAAGTCCAAAAGAGCCCCCAAAAACCTTTGCCACCAGGTTAAATACCTTCTCGATCTTGGCCCACCTGAGAATTTCCGTGAGATTACAAAGCATTTTGGGGAAGTGGAGCAAAGGCTTGTGGGGATTGTAGTCCTGTATTCGAGTCTATTTTTTATATACCCCCATTTGATCGTTTGCAAAAAAATTAATTTTTTTTCCAAAGGATCATGAAAATATAATCAATTTAAAGATTACAAGAATTTGAGGATAAGAGAAAAAAAGAATAAAACCAATAATTACTGGACGCATTGACAGAAAGCCAGTTAGGGGGCAGTCCCCTTTGGCATGAAAGTATACATGCAAATAAATGTTCATTAACCACACCCAAAGTTCAATTTTGTGCAACTTGTGGTCTGGAGGCTTCTTCATGGTGGCTTTTCCAACAGTTCAGTTCTGGAATCAGAGAGGTAGCATCTTCTTTACCTAAAATTCTTCTCAAAAGGAATTTAAACTTTGCAATTTAAATAATGATATTTTTTTTACATTCCCCCCCATTAAGAGGGTGATTTAAAAAAAAAAGGATCACTTAGGGATGCATGGCTGAGGTATGAGGTATATGAATCAATTGGCAAGAGATATTAAAAAAACATCAGAAAATCCAAAAAGAAAAGAAAATTTTCTGGATGAAAATATAGACTATCAAAGTCTTATGTGTAAAAAATTCCAAGTAAAAGAAAAATAAATCTATAACAGGTCCTTGAATCAGGGCCCAATCAAAATGATCTAAGCAATGATGCATTTATCCAGTCAGTAGCCAGGACTACAGAAAGTTACCACACTATGAGAGGCAGAAAAGGGGACCAGAGTATATAAGCCAAGGTTCCGGGAGCCAAGTTTGAGGTACTTGGTAGAATGTGGAACAAGGAAGACCTGCTTTTAACACATGTTAAACAGCCCCAACCTCGAACCCCAAACACGTTTAAGTCCTCTTTGTCTAGGCTCAGTGACATCAATTTCACCAGGATTGGTTGGTCTCTTTCACCTTATGCTCTATTGGCACTATGCAGTGGCTCTTTTGTGTATATCTTGTCCTGGAATCAGACAGAATCATTAAGCAAAGTCCCATAATTTATTTAAATAATTAGTGGCATCATTTTTATAGTCACAAGCTTTTTAGGGCATGCATTAGCAATTGTATTTCAAACTTGTAGCACTGAAAAGTCAAAAAGTTAAAGAAAATCTTAATGCTGGTGACATGTGCTTCAAATATAAAAAGGAGAGAAAAAATAATAAAAAAACTGAAAAAGTATATTGCACATGCAAGAAAAATATAATAATAAAAGAGCTTTAAAAATTCAAATATATAGCTTATAATCATTGACACTCTGTGTCAGCTAAGAAAATATAAAATGCAAGGCTTTCTCACCAAAAATGAGATCCATTTCCTCTTAATATCTGGCCATGATCACTGTGAATAGAAGGCAAATGAATTGAACAAGGTTAACAATTTTTCATTTTTAAAAATACAGTAGTACAAATATGTAGATATCAATATCCCCAAAATTCTCAATAGCCCAATTAATTACAATAGCAAACAAACACACTTTCATATTTCACATAAGTTGTATGACATTTAAAAGCCTATGAATTGATGGATATTTGTCACAATTTTTACAAACATAACAATCTTTCAACCTTGGTAATAAACATATTTTTAAACAAATTAAAACTCATCTTGGGTTAAGAATATAATCAAGAAATCTATATATCATTCTGGTGGAAGTTAAATAGTGAGCTGAAGAGCATAAATAAAGGGGTGCTCCTTTTTTGGAGGCTTATAAGGATACAAATGCCCTGAGATTAACTGCCCAACTTCCATTCACATATTTAGAAATGCGGGAAGGTTGGGGGTTATAAAATACATTTCACTTCAGCTACTATTGGCCTTACCTCGTGGTAGGGGCAGGCAAAAATAACCAGATTGTTAAAAAAAAATTCCAAAAATCATATTTAAAAAACCCTTAAAATCAAATCATTTGAGGTATTTAGCACATTAAATTTTTCCAAGGTTGTTAATACGATTATAACCAGTTCTGAAGTCCATCTATCCTTGGCAAAATAGAAAAAAGCTGTTTTTTCATATATGGGCTTATTCACAATAATATTTGTTCAATACAGTTACAGGGGAAAAACAACAGAATTTTAAAAACTCAGTACATTCAAAATAAATTCAATCAACCTTCAGTTCAAGCAGAATAATATTGAATCCAGTAATATATGAACTTAAAATCACAAAGTTAAACCATAACAAAAATGCAATAGAATACAGAGATTTTTATAAACCATTGGAGTCTGAAATGCCTTAGAATATAGCCTTTAGTCTCTTCAAAGTTCCTTGGGGGTTCCACATAGTGATTCTTATCCTCAGAGAACTTACATTGTAATAGTCTAGCTAAGACATCCACAGATAAACAAAGTGTATATTTAAATGCAAAGTAAGGAAGCAAGCCTAGTGCTCTTCTTTGAAAAGGAAGTGACCATTTCTGTTTGGGGATATGGGAGAATTGGGAAGGTAATAAAGATTTCAGAGTCACCAAATTCATTCATGCCAAGAAAGGAAAGGTAATGCAAAGATTCTGTTTGCATGTAACAATCAAAGATTTAGTACAGTGAATGCTGCTGGAAAATAAAAGTTTCCCAGATAGAGAAGTACCAAAAATTACCTAAAGTTGTTATTTTCAGTACTCTCCTTTCATGACAGAATTTATTTCTTAGGAGTTTGAAGAGTTAGAAGCATTGAATAGCAACTCTTTAAAGCAGTGGAATGAAGGATTTATAGAAGATAAAACAGAAAATGAACCCTGTAATATAACATTTTATATTATACTAGGAATAGCAATAATTTGTATACTAGTTTTTGTAATGTCCTGTTTACCAGCATATTTATCTTCCCTTGATACACTTAGGGTATATGAAGGAAACAGTACTGTTGAAATTCATTAAAAATGTGCCGTTAAATACAAATTAAGCTTTAAATTCTTAAAAAGAGGTTCAATTTTCTTAAAAGTTTCTTTAAAAAAATTCAGTTTATGTTGCACCATGAAAAGAAAATATGAACTTTCTTTTGTTAAAGCCTTTAAGTAGAAAAATGACTCCTGACAAAACCTGTATTCATAAGAAATATGTCTAAGAAGTTAGAATGGTTTTAAAAATAAAATGTATAGGCCCAAAGGAATGTCATCTTTCAGAGATGTCATCTTGGGATGCCCATATTCCAGCAGTGCTACTATTACTCACAAAGCTTTTAAGAAAGTTGCCTTCAGAGCCGGATCACACAAGAAAATGTTCATGACTTGTATATATCACGTGTGTATACATTTACATATATATTTTATGTGTGTCTGTCTGATTTTTGATTCAGTAGAATATTATCCAACTCAATTATTGACCACATTCACCAGGTTTGGTTCTAAGAGATTTTGGTTATTGATTTTAAAAAATCAATAAGGCAGCAATTATAGGCAATATAGAGCCTTGTTGACTGGAAGCCCTAGTTCCATGCTCTGTTTGTGACACCTACTGGCTGTGTGATAGTAATCAAGTCATTACATTTCTATAGGGGACCATCTACCTCCCTAAGATGAAGTTATGGATCAGCTGTGGGTCAACATTGGTAAAGGAAAAACAGGGATAAACAAAAAGAAGGCTAGGCAATGAATGGTTAGACCTGTTAGGGGCTTATTTGCAGTGGTTCAGAGATGTAGTAATGAGGATATAAGTGTTAGGGTGGCAATAGTAGTGATAAAATGAAATTATAAGTTTAAAATGCTTTGCAAGGCATGAAGTTCTATATAAAGGCAAGAAAAAGGATAAGGAGGAGGAGGAGATTACTTAAAGTCCTTGGAAACCATTAGGTAAAAATAGCTAAGAAGAGGAGTCAAAGATAATTATTTAGAACATGGAAGAAAGACAAATGGTGGTGTCACAAATAGATGAATAGACATAAAAGAAGTCAGGTTAAAAAGAGGAAAAAGCTATAGGGGAAAATAAAAATATCAATTTGAGACATTTTCAATTTATAATACTGGTGGATTATTCAGGACAAGATATAGTTTTTAGTTTTCAATCAGGGTTTGGAACTCAAATAAAAGGTCAAAACTTGGGAACCATATATATATATATATATGTATATATATAACCTGTATATATGTGCATGCATATATGCGTGTGTTTGTGTGTAGACACAGAGAGAAAGATGAGTAGATGTTATTGCCAAAGTAGAATGTATATAGAAAAAAGAAGATCAAATGAAAGACCCTTTCCCACTTTGAGAACATGTAAATTAAGACAAGAAAAAGAAGTCAGCAAAGGAGATAGAATGGCTAGAGAGATAGGACAAGCGTGGTTGTCTCTAAAAAGGCAAGGGAAGAGGAAATGTTTAGTAGGATAGAATTGTCAGCTGCTATTGATTGGTATGACACTAAGCATTAGATTGGGGGAAAATAACATTGAATATGGTGATATGGAGATCATGCATGCATGAGAGTCAGGGACTCTAAATTCCTATGTCAGGGGTTGAGAGCAGCCTCTGAAGAAGTATAGGTGAAGAAGAGACTCAAGATGGAAAGTGGATATAAGGGAGAAGAAAAGGCCTTTTAACAATAATTCTTCAAGGTTTAATTGAAGTATCATCTCCTTTATGAGATCTTTAACTGTCTCCTCTAGTGCCTCCTCTCTGCAATTACCTTGTATTTGCATTGTATATATGTGATATATTCTTCTCTGTGTATGTGTTGTTTTTCTCCATGAAATATAAGCACTTTGTTAGCTGAGACTGTTTTATTTTTTTCTTGATATGCCTAACTTGTAGGAATTTAATAAATATTTTATCATGCTAATTCATTGATAGTACTGAATTAAATGGAAATTCTTTCTTTCTGGAATCCCTCGATAAAAACTTAAAAATAAGATGATAGCAGGTAATATTTGCTCAACATTATTGGGCATAAAATATCTTTCTGGACACAGTAGAGGACACAAAGTCCTCGTCTCTCAAACCTTATAATCTAATAGTGAATGTGAAGCATAATGCAGGAAAAGATAACTGTACAATGAAGAATAAGGAGTTGATCAATCAGCACTTTTTAAGCACTTACTATATGCCAAGAACTATGCAAGATAGAAAGTAAAACCACAAAACTTGACCTTGTCCTCAAGGATCTTACATTCTAATAGCTTATATTCTAACATGCATATTAGAGGGAAACTAACTTTAAAAGAGAAGGCTCAACTGCTAGGAGTGGGAGGGGGTGCCAGGAAGGCCTTCTGGGGGATTATCCTAATAAGAATTCAGGGTAGGAAGAGACCACTGGAGATAAGGAAGAAAGGATGATGAAAAAAAAATTGGATTTTAGCATCTTCTAGATATAGACAGCTATGTAATAATGATATATTATTTGTCTACATTAATAATCTACATAATATATGTGTCATATAACACATATTATATCTATATAACATTTATATTACTAATTTTTAGATCAAACAGCTAGGATAAAGAGAGGATGTCAAAATCAAGGACTTGAAAGGCAAGAAAGAATAAGGGCCCATTCAGGGGCCCAGTTTTTTTGAAGAACTACTTTCCCTCCCTATGAGAGTAGGAGAAAAAGATAGAAAACTAGCTTGGAGCCAATTATTGTGATGTCTTGAGTACCTGCCTCAAGAGTTTAAACTTTATCCTGTGGAGTTTGGGGAGTCATTAAAAGGTATATGAACAAACAAAACCAATGTAACCAAAATTAGAAGGGAAGCAACAAACTGGGAAACAATCTTCATATCAAAAACCTCTGACAAAGCTCTAATTACTCAAATTTATAAAGAGCTAAATCAATTGTACAAAAAAATCAAGCCATTCTCCAATTGAAAAATGGGCAAGGGACATAAACAGGCTGTTTTCAGCCAAAGAAATCAAAACTATTAATAAGCACATGAAAAAGTGCTCTAAATCTCTTATAATCAGAGAGATGCAAATCAAAACAACTCTGAGGTATCACCTCACACCTAGCAGATTGGCCAACATGACAGCAGAGGAAAGTAATGAATGCTGGAGGGGATGTGGCAAAGTAAGGACATTAATTCATTGTTGGTAGGGTTGTGAATTGATCCAACCATTCTGGAGGGCAATTTGGAACTATGCCCAAAGGGCACTAAAAGAATGTCTGCCCTTTGATCCAGCCATAGCACTGCTGGGTTTGTACCCCAAAGAGACAATAAGGGAAAAGACCTGTACAAGAATATTCATAGCTGCACTCTTTGTGGTGGCCAGAAATTGGAAAATGAGGGGATGCCCTTCAATTAGGGAATGGCTGAACAAATTGTGGTATATGTTGGTGATGGAATACTATTGTGCTAAAAGGAATAATAAAGTGGAGGAATTCCATGGAGACTGGAACAACATCCAGGAAGTGATGCAGAGTGAGAGGAGCAGAACCAGGAAAACATTGTACACAGAGACTGATACACTGTGGTACAATCGAACGTAATGGACTTCTCCATTAGTGTCAATACAATGTCCCTGAACAATCTGCAGGGATCTAGGAGAAAAAACAATATCCACAAGCAAAAGGCAAATTGTGGGAGTAAAAACACCGAGGAAAAGCAAGTGCTTGACTACAGGGGTTGAGGAGACATGATTGAGGAGAGACTCTAAATGAACACCCTAATGCAAATACCAACAACATGGAAATGGGTTCGAATCAAGAACACATGTGATACCCAGTTTAATCGCGCGTCGGCTATGGAAGGGGTGGTGTGAGGAGGGGGGGGAAGGAGAAAATGATCTTTGTTTCTAATGAATAATGTTTGAAAATGACCAAATAAAACAATATTTAAAAGGGAAAAAAAGGTATATGAATAGGAAAATACATGAGGAAAACCTCCTTGAAGATGAATAAAACACAGAATACATTAGAGGAAGGCAAAATTGGAAAGGGGAAGACCAAACTATTCTTATGTACTTTATGAGAGCCAGGCCTAGAGATGGAAGGTCCTAGATTCAAATCTGGCCTCAGACACTTCCCAGCTGTGTGACCCTGGGCAAGTCACTTGACCCCCATTGCCTAGCCCTTACCATTCTTCTGCCTTGGAGCCAATACACAGTATTGACTCCAATATGGGAGGTAAGGGTTTAAAAAAATAGGGGGAAGCTGGGTAGCTTGTGGATTGAGAGTCAGGCCTAGAGACAGGAGGCCTGGCTCTCAATTCAGTGAGCTACCCAGCTGCCCCCAAGTTCAGGTATGACAAGGAAAGGGGAGCTAAAAGTGAGACTATAAAGAAACAATTGATGGGACTTAATCATTGTTTGTAGGATTGTGCTGGAGATGGGAGGGAAAGTCTAGTCTTAAGAGAGAAAAGCATCTAAGTGAACTGTTCATTTCAATTTAGGTGACAGGGAGAACAATGGTGCCATTAACACAAATTATGTATGTCAAAAAGGGAGCTAATTTGAGGAAGAAGATGGTTTTGCTTGAATGTGTTGAATTTTAGTTGATAATGAACCATCAAAAGGAAACCTTTTAACAAGTGTTTGGAGAGATGGAATTGGAGTCTGGAGGAAATGAACACAAGATCATAAGAATGGATGAAATCTTCAAGGGACAGAACAGAGCGATACAAGAGATCAAAATTATGCTCTATATTTTCAAAAGAATCAGAATATTAATAAAATAGTAGATAATTAATTGTTTTTAATTTCCCAAATGGCTGTTTTAAGTTATATAAAATTCCACAGATTTTCTTTAAGTCATACAAAGATTGTTATATTATAGCAAATAATTAGATTAATGGAATTTTATTATAAGTGCATGGATTCAGTCCTTGAGTTCTGAATAGCTAAAAGTTGACAGGTAGTGACTAAATCATTTTAGTGTGAGACTTGGCCTGCTGGAATTTCTGTTCCATTCCAATTTGAATTTTATGATCAGATTCAGAGCCCTTTATATATTATGGCTTTCATTTTGCTTTTGTTGCCAGTATTTCCTCCAGGGAAGAGGGTTGTTTTCTATAAAAACTCGTTTCTTTTTAAGTATGTCTATAGAGCTGCTCCAGAGTAGAAGTTATATTAAATCTGGTTGCCTTTACTTCCAGACCTTAACAGGTCTGTCCAGTGGGATCTAAGAGAGTAATTGGAGAAAGTAGGAGGAGGGTGATATGAAAATAGAGGGACAGACTAATAATGATAACTTCTTAGCATATTGTTCAGTGGTGACAGAGTATTTATATTGGCATTTCTTTAAAATGATCAATCTTTCTAATAAGTAATTCCTCTCATGTTATAGATCTGGGAGAGCACTGTCCATTTATCATCTTTCATAAGCATAGTGTTCAATAAAATAAGATAAGCTTTTTTAAGCCTTCATAGTACCTTTTAATCAACAACAAAATGATATGTGATAATAGCTTTTTTTCCTAGCATCATTGGGGTTAAGGGAATTTCTAGGTAATTGAAGCCTAACTTATGTATAACTGATATTTTATTTTGCCTGGTTTTGAGAGAACTATTATTAAAATGTTTTTCTCCTTCCTGGTTTTGTAAAAAGAGTATAGTGGATATAGCTTAAACTTAATTATATTGAACATTAGTGCCTAAACTGACGCTGTTTTCTTGGAACCCCCAGCATTACTTTTTCATTTGTTTTTAGCTATCTTTGCTATTTTAAAGGCAATTATCCTTAGAAGTGTTTTGGTTTTGACTTGTGAAAGAATTGAAGGTGGATGGCAAGATTATTATACCAGAAACATTATTATTATATTAATATTATTATTATGGGTAAAATCAAGACAATATATATTGCTATGTGGAATAAAGGGAACCAGTGAGCTGGACCATAGCTATTTTAGCTGTCTAAAGGCTTTTTCCCCACTTACCTTAGAGTTTATTGTTTTTGGGGTTACTAAACATTAGATTCCCAGATAATTGGAATATACTATATTTATCATAAAACTGCTTTTTGAAGTTTTGGGTCAGAGTGATGAATGTAGTTGTCCTGGCAACTTTCAAAAGTAGTTCTATACTGTTAAGTAATTCGCTTACTGATTGGTTTAGGAAGTTCATGTATTACATTCAATTTTTATGTTCCCTGAATTTTTCCCACTGGCTTTACTGCCAGAAAAGTGAATTGGCTAATCAGTTATGGAAATAAAATTTCAAAAGCTTAGAGAATTGCTATATGCCCTCAGAATGGATATGTCTCAGAGACTGGCTTTTCTTCTGCTAGAGTAACCATCGCCTAAAGGTTTGGTAAACTTGTATATCATAAGATAGTTCCTCATTCAATCTGTTTTTGGTTAGACCACCTCCTCTAGTGCTATTTTAGGTAACTATGGGTAGTAGGTAACCTATTTCCTTGACTGGGATAATTACAAACTATTTAGACTGTTTAGCTGTCTGTTTAAGCCCTAGTGGTATGGTCTTGGTCAGTAAATTCTATTCAGAATAGATGGAACTTAACAGACATACTAAGAAGTAGTTCTGTTTTTATTCCCAAAGTACAAAAATTAGGTTTAAATTAAGTTAAAGTTTTTTTTTTAATTCTATATATACTTCTTTCCTCATTCCTCCCATCTAATAAATTAGATATTCACCAGGTTATAGTGTATTATTTATTTTAAATATCTTACTTTGCCACATAGAAAAAGTTATTTTGAAAGGGCAAGAGTTCAATTCTCAAATTAAAGTTCTATTTGGGGAGTGTAGTAACTTGCTTAACAAAATCTTAAGTTAAAATAGTGGAAGTCTGAAGCCCCTTATGACTTACTGCTTGAAAAAATTCTGTTACAGTAGATGGCGATTTATATCCAGTTTTGGTCTGGTGTATGTGTTGGGGGAAGTGCCTAGAGTCTAATAGCTGATTGGTGTCCAAATTTAAAAAAAAAAACTAAAGATGATGAAAATTCATAGTATATTAATTCGTTAATGCAGAAGATATAGTTAATGAGGCATACATAAAAAATTACAGTGTGGCATGCTTATAATTTAACTGCAGTATGAGTTGTTAGTTCAAATTATTTTACAGTCTACATTACCTATTGGATAGTCTTTATAGTATTTCTGCATTTTAATTAATTTCCCCCAGTTTAAAAATATTAATCTAGTTAAGGGTTCCACTCACTCACTTCAGATCTGTTAGGCAGAGTTCTAGTAGTCACTTGCAAAGAAGCCCCATATTTCTTGTGTTTAATAGATTCAGTGAGTGTATTAAAGTGAACATTTAGTCCAAGGCTATGTTTCTTGGTCTCAATTTTTTCTAATAATAAAGATTGAGCTGCACTGTTCCATATTTAAATGTAGGGGTTTAAGTATCAATCATTGTCATATGTGATTTCTCCTTTTTGTTCTTTTCCAGCCTTGTTGAAGAAAGCAAACTGATCCCAGTTCTTTTTGAAGTAATTCTGGTAAGACAAAAAATGAATATTTGAAACTCAAAAGAATGGAATGAAAAAAAATTGAAAAAATGGTCCATTAAAAATAGCATTTCACTAAGAAACCAGACACCTCCGTTCTAGCCCTAGCTCTTTCATTAACTATATAATTTCAGTCAAGTCACTTAACCTGGCTATGCCTCAGTGTCCTCATCTTTAAACTAAAGAGGTTAGACTAAAACAGAAGTTCTAAGATTAGGGTCTGTAGATCCTTCAAGAGATCCATGGATAGTTTTCTAGGGTTCTATCAACTTAGATGGGAAAAATGACATCTTTCTTTTTACTAACTTCTTGCCGAAATTTAGCATTTCTTTTAGTTGGGTGAAGGCAACAAACCATTATTCTAAGAAGGGTTCATGATGCCAAAAAAGTTCAGAATTTTTGGACCAGAAGATCTTTAAAGTCCTTTGTTGAGGGGGTATCTAGGTATGACTCAGTGGATAGAACTCCAGTCCTGGAGTCAGAAGGACCTTGATTCAAATTTGACTTCATGCACTTCCTAGCTGTGTGGACCTAGGCAAGCCATGGAACCTTTATTTGTGTAGCCTTTACCCTTTTGTCTTAGAATTGATGTTAGGACAGAAAGTAAGAGGAAGGTGGGGAGGAAGGGGGGAAGGAAAGAAGAAAGGGAACAAGGGAAAAAGGAGGAGGGAGGGTTTTTTTTCCCCCCAAGTGATTGTGTGGTGGGGTTCTGAAAGCTCTGGATTCTGATTCAGCTCCCTGGCCTTTAGTGTTGGCTCTCCACAATATTAGATGTTTAATCTAGGGCAAGTTTGTATCATCTCTTGGTGCTTCAGTTTCCTTATTTCTAAATGATAGAAAAAACCCTTATACTACTCTTTGTGTTTTTATGGGTGTACCTTTTAAATATGATGCATTATTTATGAATTATGGTGATTAAACATATAGGTCTCAAAGTCTTACTCTGTTGCCTTATCATGACCAAGAGGTGACTGGGTTTTTGAAAACTGTGCTATTAGACAATTAATCAACAAGAATTTATTAAGCTCTTAATATGTGCAAGGTTCTCTTCCAGTGGAATGAAAGCTCTGGCAGGTTCTACTATGTTGAAAAAGCTGTAAGCATTGACTCTACCAAAAGATTGTACCTACTTTCCAAAGATCAGACAAGCTAAAGAGAAATTCATCAACAGTTCGCTGACCTCTTGGTGATGAATTTTTTTTTTAATATGGCAACCCATACAACAAAAAAAAAAAAACATATTATATGGTCCTTAATCCTATCCAAAATTCTTTTGCTTTTGTACTGATGGTGCAAGAGTGTCAGGAAAAGGACCTGAAGTTGCTTGGAGCCTTATGGATTGTAGGTCACCTAGAAACATTAACTTAGATATTGACCCTCAAAAAAGAGTCCCTTTGCCAGGGACTTAGGAATGGACATAGAGCTGGAGGGATTAAATTAGATCAATCTTGACATTCCTGCTGTTTTTGAAGCAGAAGTAAAAAGGACGTTACAGCTCAACAGAGAGATGACTCACAGATCACAAATTCTCCATGGAGAGACAGATAAAGGAAATGGCTAAGTTGATTTTATCTTGCATTCAAAGACAAAAAGAAATGTCATTTCATGAAACTGTTGGTCATCATTTTTTTCAGTGCTTGTGTTCAATATTTACAAAAATGTGATCATGAAAATAATAGCAGTTTATATGTTAACATCTGTGGCAGAGAACTAAGAAGCAGAAAACCTCTGCGAAGAATTTAAGAAGTTGCTCAGAAATAGATCACCATATGCTCTGATACTTGATGGCTACCAAAGTGGTCAGAGGTGAGGTTGATGAAAAATTATGTTGGCAGTTCTGGTTCAGAAACAAGGAATAAGAGGTCAAAAAGTTGTAGATTACACAGAAATCCCAGGATTGCACATAATAAATTTTTTCTTTGAGAAAAGAATTGGAAGGTGCTAGACAAGGTGAGCACCAAATAACATAACAAAAATGAACTTAATTGCGTTTTGACAGGAAAAAACTTTATTATTCCCCTGCAAGTCATTTCTGAATCTGCCATCAACATAAGGTCGCACAAACAGCTTGTTAGAGCAAAAATCAAAATTAATAGAAAGGAAAAAAGGAGCTAAAATGAGAAAAATATGTGACATGCAATTAAGCCCTAACTTATTAAAATAATTGTTCAGGTTGAAAAAATGGGAAAGGGGTGTAGGAAAGAACACTAACACCAATTATATTATATTTCATTTGGACATTTAACTAGTATAAATCAGTTGTCATTGTGAGGGGACCAAAAGAACCAAAAACTCACCATTGTTAGCAAACACCTATCTTATTTGACAAGCAAAGAGACATAATAATCAAGTTACTTAGTTATAGTTAGTCATAGTTACTTAGAAAATAAATGCATTTTAAAAAATTTGTTGAAAAGCTCCTACAGAAGGATGCCAGAAAATTTTGGCAGAAACATGTTATAAAACAGAAGAATAACATAAGACAAAACTAGTATTAAAAAAGGAAGAAAAAATCCTACTAAGACTTAGCTAAGAAAATTATCCCAATCAAACCAAAAGAATGTCCAGAGAGCACCTAGTGATCCAAATTTTAGACTGGAGAAAAGTTCATTTATGAGGAATAACTGAAAGAGCTTAATCTACACGTGGTTCTAGCTCATGAGTGATCAAAAGCTATAACTGTCAAGAAAAAACAAATAAGATCATAAAGAAAATGTACCATTTGGATCTTATGGTTTCAGAGAGAATATGTTGAAAATTGTTGTAGTTGAGAAAATAAAACATTAATTAAAAAAGAAAATGTAATGGGAAATAGGAAGAGAGAAATTAGAAAAGAAAGTTTAGGAAAAATACCTATTTAAAAGAGCATCATGATCCTTGGGATCTGTGAAGTCTTTATTTTGGTACTTTTATACTTCCTTTTTTAGCTTATATACAGTGCTACCAAAGTCCTACTCATGTGCCTCCTCATGACTTAGAAGTGATTGAATTCTCAAAGGATTTTCAAGTGGACTACAAGTTCTGATAGATCCTGCCATATTGAACAGGCTTCGTTTAGGTCTAGCAATGGACTATGTTTGTACCATCCAGGGATCAGCAGAGGTGAATTTGTAGAAGCAAAGCATGGGAAGTTTGGCTACCAGATAATAAGTATTTTTGGCCATAAGAACTCATGAAAGCCAGTCTACTGAGGCAGAGATATTACAGGCTTCACTAATGGAAGAAGTATCCTCCTGGATAAATCATAAATATTTGAGTATATTGACTTTCTTCCAACAAGTCTGTAAGCTCCTTAGAGGAAAGGCTAAAACTTATACTTCTCTGTACTCTCTGTGTCCACTAAGGTTATTCACTGCAGTTGCATCTAACTTTTTGTGATCCCATTTGGTGTTTTCTTGGCAGAGATACTGGCGTGGTTTGCCATTTCCTCCTCCAGCTCATTTTGCAGATGTGTAAATGGAGTCAAACAGGGCAAAGTGATTTGCCCAGGGTCACAGAGCTAGTAAATGTCTGAAGCCAGATTTGAACTCAGGAGGTTGAGTCTTCCTGACTCCAGGCCTGGTACTCCATCCACTCGGCTCCAGACTCAGCAGCCTCCAAATACTACCCCAAGTACTGTCCACATTGCTGATATTCTCTGAACAGTGGTCAGCGTTTCTGCGATGCCATGTACATAGTATATATATTAGACTTTGAGCTGCTCAAGGTCCAGGATCATGGCTTTGTCTTTCTTGGTATCCCCCCAGGCTTAACATTGTGCCTGGTACAGAGCAGGCAAGTACTGATTCCTAGTTGTCAGGATGACTAGAAGACATTTAATAAATGTTTGAAAGGGTAAGGGGTGACAGGTCAGTATTTTGTCTAATAATTCTGTCTTTGGCTTCTACTCCCATTCTCCTTGATATCAGAATGAGTGGAAAAGAAGTAACCATTTTAAGATAATTGATTTAGAGGTAGAAGGGACTTTTTAAGTCACCCAGTGTAACTCTATTATTATATAAAGAGGAAACTCAGGTCCGATATCACTTGCCTAAGTTTTCTTGGGATCCAGATCCACTGGCTGTCCATTCACTTCCTTCCCTTCCCTTTTTATATAGTGCTTGTAATAGCCAACATAAACAAGTGATGTGAGGTCATTGTTTGAACTCACATTTCCAAGCTGTTGCTTGCACCCCCTCTTCTTTATCATCTAGGGCAACATCTTCTATAGAGGGGATGTAGTAGTAGTAGTCTCTCGGTAACCGAGGATGACTATTGTCTTTGTGCGTTTTTGTGCACAAAGATACTTGTGCATAAAGATTTAAGTGGAAAAGTCGGTGCACAGAGACAGCCCCACTCTCTCGACGTTGGAAGCCTGGGTCCAGTGGCACGAAAAGTCTTTACACCTTCCTCAGCTGCATTGGATGGCCGTGTTGTCTTTTGTGCTCCAACACGTCCTAAGCACTCCACAGTGCTTTGCTGCGTCGCCCTCTCAGCCGTTGAACCTTCTTATTGGTTTCTTCCGCCTGTTCCACCGAAGCAGTCTTCACATGCTGGGTGAGCAAAGCCCTGGTTCACCAGGGGTCCACGACGACACGATGGCTATCCTCACAAGGTTTAGCCAGCCTGTCGAAGCCATTGCCTGGGGTGTGGCCGCTGCCACTATGATGCAATGGTTATTGCACTAAATCTAATTTTTGTCCTGGAATTGGAGAAGCTGAACATTTCTAAGAACCCTTGGAAAAGTTTGGTCAGTTCATTTTGGGCTGATCATAAAATTCAAATGATCTCTTTTGGACCAGTGTGGTTTTTGTCCTCACTCATAGTTCCCACAACTCTAGGCAGATGTTAGAAATTACTACTGGAACTGACAGTAAAGCCTATGGTTCCTTTCACTCATCTCTTAACCACTAACCATAAAGTTTATTCTTAAACAAAGAATTCAGAATACTTGCTATTTTTAGGACTTGGAGTGTCAGCAGAAGGCTACTGGTTTTGATTAAATTAAGCAGGTCTCTGAGCATATGATATCTGCTGCTGTTTGCATGAGTTTTGCTGGATAACTATTTTAAAAAAGCAGAATCTATACAATCATTCAGAGACATGAATGATTTCTCACATTGTATCTGGAAAGTCATCAGTTTACTGACTTATGAGAAAAAAATATCGGAAAAAAATGAAAGGACCTTTTAATATTTCTGGCAGGGGAAGTTGAGTTGAAAATTAATTAGAAATGCCAAATTAGAGAGGGACAGATGATTATTGTATATTATTTTTGAATGTGCAAACTGAGCACTAGCTTTCACTGGAAGTCCAACAAGAAAACAGAATCACAATGAAGATATGCTATCTTATTGTAGTCAAAATATTATTTTTTAAACTAACTTCTTTCATCTGTCTATATTCATTTATCAGAGTCCTCATTTTGACCCACTGCCTCAGGCCAATAGCCAAGAACTCGAATAAAGGACATACTAAACTCAACTAACTTGTAGGTTCCTTCCACAAACTTTTATTAAATGAACACTGGATGCAGAATGCTGTGTTAAAGAGAAGAGTTTAGATAAGATCTAGTCCTTGCCCTCATCTAAGTTCCCACATTCTCCTAGATGCCTTTTACATTCGCCCTTAATACTCGTGCCTTCCCTCTGTGATTTTCCTATGATTTTATCCTGTCTATATCTTGTTTGTAGGTTGTTGTTTGCACATTGTCTCTCCAATGAGATAGTTTGCTCCTTGAGAGCAAGGATCATTTTTCCCTTTCTTTTTCTCTCCAGCATGGGCACACGATGGGTTCTAAATAAATGTTCGTTGATTATGCAACATGTAGTAAGTAAAGTATTAAGTTGAACAGGAGCTGCCTTTCCCATTTTATACCTACATGGTCTCCTTTGTTTAGAATACACTTAGATTGAGTCCCATAGCTTCTTGGAGGGTTCTAATATCGATTCTGCCATCATCACAATCATCTATTTCTTTCAGAATCTGCAGAGCAATTGAACAGACTCGTCTCAGAGACTGCTTAGCTCATAGGCCATCACTGCTTTCCACTGGCTGATCTGGAAGTCTAGCCAGATCCTCATTAGGCAGTAGGTAGTTTAAATATATTTTCTTTCAGAGACCCCTAACTCTTCCCTGGAGCTATTTTATTAGTAAGCAGATTGCCCACTTTTTTCTCAACTTGTTTTGGAGAGTGTTCCTTAATCCTGGAGACTGGGAATTTTCCTAAGCTTGAGTGATCTTTACCTGCTAGGGAAGGGGTGCCCAACCTCTGGGTACTTCTACAAGAGGCAATGGAAGTCAAATTTGTTGACAATAGGAAATCACTGAGGATCTGCATAAACATATGAATGATAGGACTATGCCTATGGATGGACAGAGCTATTCTGAGATGAAGGGAAGGGTAAATTAGAGGCAAGAGGACCTTCCAACTATTACAGTGATAGTTATTGCTATGTGGTAATGGGAGTCTCTTGTAGTAGGATGATGACAATGATAATAAAGAGAGAAAGACAAAAATTGTCGCAGAGGTCAAATCACCAGGATTTAGTAACTGATTGGCTCAGAGGTGTGAGGGGACGAAAAGTCAAAGACATTCCCAAGATTTGGAACATGGAAAATAAACAAATAGGGGTTTAATTGAGGGAAAATAGTATAATCATAAGGAAGAACAAATTTAGGTGAGAAGAGGTTAGTTTTGGATCTGATGAATTTTAAATGCAGGTCAATATGTCCTGTAGGTAGTTTCAAATAATAGGACTGTATTTCAGAGATCTATGAAAGTTTTAATATGTGTATTACTCATGATCATTTTAATCTGCCTAACTGAGGATTTTTTTTACTTTCTTAATTCCTTTTCTTATATTAAAATGAGTTAAAGTTATATAGTATGAAATAGTTAGACTAAAGCAAATATTTTTTTATTTACTTGATAATATTTTGCTAAACATAATTCTATAATCTCCTATAATGAAATCATTTGGAACAGTGAGCTCCTTTATTTGAGAATATCACTTACACTTCTCAGAATTTCCCAGTTCCCTCCCTCCTTCCACCGTCTTATCAAGCATGCTGAAGTCTTTATACAAAATACAACCCTTTCCCTCGACAGGGCTAAACCCTGTATACAAGCTGTCATCCTCTGCCTCCTATTTGCCCTGAGATAGTGTGAAAGAGGAGGCTATATCTATAACTATCTTCAGTTCATTGCAACCTATTTTGCTGTTTAACCATTTACAAGATGACTTCTTTTACCATTCCTTTGAATGTACTTTCTCAAAGTTCATCAGTCATCTCCTCATAAAAGTTATTGAGAATGAGCTGCCCCAGTGAGGAACATCATTCAAGTCACTTTGACATAGAGCTAAAGGAAACCGTTTAGGCTGCATCATCCAAGCCCCTCATTTTAGAGATGAAAAATTAGAGCCTAAGGTTGGGTAGTTCCTAGAGTCACATGGAAAGTAAGAGTCAGAGGTGGGGTTCAAATCTCATTCCTCTGACATCCTATAGAGCCAAAGATGGTCAGCCAAAGACCTCTCTGGGAGTTTGAAGGAACACAAGACAGTAAATAATTTTGTAAAAAAATCCAGTAAAACATGATGGATTTTGCCCTTGATGTGTCGGGATATTCAGTTTCATATTCTCTTGTCTTAGCGATATCTTCCAATTGCCTCTTTGTTCCCAGGAGCCTACTATTTTAACAAGTTTGCAGCAAAAGTTTGTTCAAAGTTCTCTTGTGTCCTCTGTAGAGAATGTGTTTTGGAATATATGACTAAACTATACAAGGTAGATAACTCAGATTTGAAGACTGCAGTCATCAAAAGACATCTTCCAAAGAACTTTCCTCCTAGGAAATCCACATCCACATATGTGTATAGGTACGTTCACACTCAGTCATAACTTTTTTCTGGACAATATTTTTATACATTTACAGAGACTGTTCCCTTGACTTTGTTGGTGATAAATTTCAGACTTTACATTTTTATAATGAGCAACAACCTACCAAGCCAGTGATCATGAATAGTCAATGCAAGCCAATCGTTGCAAAAGTAGCAAATGAGATTAAATATGAAATGTGGTTTATTCTTTTTATTGCTAATGTCAGTGCAATGTGCACGAAAAATATCCACGTGTGTTTGATGTTTGCTTAGATTAAAATTCATGCTATGGTCCTTTGCAGGAATTAGTCAAAACACGAATATTGTTCTTTTGTTTTTATTGTAATGGAGCTTCTGTGCTATTCACTAGTGAATAGTCCTGGCTCTTCCATCTTACTCTAAAGTAACTCCTATGCTTAGTTGTAAAAATGATTCATTTTGTTATCTGTGGCAGGTTTTCCTTTGAAATATATTACCCATGCACTTTAGAAGATTGCTCACATATGTCTCTCTGTCTGTCTCTTCTTCTATGATAGCCCATATCCATTGAAAGAAAGTGGCCTTTTTATAGCTCTCCTCAGTGTTTTATAGGTTTTTTGGTTCTCCCATATCTCCAGGTAGTTATTTTAAACAAATTGTTACAGAATTGTATTACAAAGTCGAGTGAAAAAGAGAAAGTAGTTGATATCTGATTAGCTAGATTAAAGGGGTAGGTGATCTGATAGGAGTAGGTCATAAATGATTGTTAAAACTATAGGTAGCTCTATAATGAGTTATTTTTAGCTCTTTGACTTTAAAGAGTATACAAGACTATCTATATGTCTTGTCCTCAATAAGTCTTGTAAACTCGGTCACTAATGCCCTAAACTGGTCAAAAGTAACAAGGTCAAAAGTAACAGTCTCTCTTATCCCTTCCAGCTCTCATCCCCGTTAGACTCTAAGGCCCTTTCCCCATTAGTGGTTTTTAAAATGTTCCATATCAACCTTTAATAGCTACACATCATTTAAATAAACAATATGTAATCTTTGGTGAAGGACTCTGTGAAGCTAGCCCAGTTTCCAGCCATCGCTGAAACACAAGTGGAATAGATCAGAGCCGAACTGTGGACATTTATTCTCTTCTTGAGAAGTGTACTGATATAGTGGGAAGATCTCAGAAGATTTGGCCATGTCTTGGCCCAACACATGCTAGTCGTGTTAGTGGGGGGAAAAGTCATTCTGGCAGAACCTCCATTTCCTCATTAAAATGATGAGAATAATAATACTGAAGCTACCTATCTCATCCAGTTACTGTAGAGAGTTTTGAATTTATTCTTAAATGACTTTTATTGACACCTTTAATTTCATTCTTATGCTCACATCTTCCCTTTCTCCTTCTGCATCACCATATCCCATATTCACACATATATACATACATACACACATTGGCCTCTCCTTGGAATACTTTCTACTTGAAAGCTTTCCTATTTTCCCAGCAATTCTTGTCAAAGAGGTAGTAGCTTTTTCTTGGGCAATTTATGCTTTTTTTCCCCTTTTGTTTTTCCTCACTTTTTTCTTTCTCATTTTGAAATTGAGAAACATAAAAAAGAACCTTTCCCTATATGAAAGAGAGAGAATGAAGACAATATAAAACCACAAATCTCTACTGCATATGGTTTTTTTTAATATTTAATTTAATTTAATATTATATTGTCTGTGTTTCCTTTTGAACTTCCTTTTACTTTCTCCTATTTGTGGTTTTTAAATTAAATTTTATTTTTTTGTCCCTGGAAAATCTGACTTTTGTCCACAATATAACTCCTTCCAAGAACTGAGAAAGCAAATAAACAGAATTCCAGTTAAAAACATATACTGGCAAACAAGACAAATTCTGGCACTGGCCATGCCCCCCCAAACATGTATATTTTTTTTCCCCAACCTAAGTAAGAATTCTGCATCTGATACCTTTATTTTTAAAAGATATTTTATTTTACCAATTACATATAATAATTTTCAACATTAATTTTCCAAAATTGTAAGATCCAAATTGTCTCCCATCCTTCCCTCCTCCCTCAGAGATGATAAGCAATTTGGTCTGGGTTATACATATATTATCATGCAAAAAAAATTTTTTTATATTGGTTATTATTGTAAGAGAATTCCCATGTAAAACCAAAACCCCCAAATAAAAACCCAAATAAACTAGAATTTCCTTATTGCCTACTTTAATTTCATTTTTTCCTTTTAATTGCTAAAGCTAGCATTTCTAGTACAATATTAATTAATAGTAGTGAAAAGGACATCCTGGCTTCACCCCTGATTTTATTGAGAAAGCTTCTAACTTACTCCCATTTGTGACATGGAAATCACTTTAAAAGACTGATATATATTAATTTAAGGTCGCCAAGGAATTCAGCTACATAATTCCTAAATGAAAACTCAAGTCAGCAGTCAACCTTTTGGAGTTTTTAATTATAAACAGGAGGAAGGAAGGTATTAGAGATAGAGAGAGAGGGAGAGAGAGAGAGAGAGAAAGAAAGAGAGAGAGAGAAAGAGAGAGAGAGAGAGAGAGAAAGGGGAGAGAAGGGAATAGGGCTTATATACCCCTCTGCTTAGGCTGGGCCAAAGGCCCAAGCCCTTAGATAGGTGAGGCAAAGAAAAGAGCTCAGCCCCTATCACTCACGTGACCAAAATGGAGAAGTCTCAGGGGCCTCCACTTCCAGCCTCCTTCAGAGCAAGCCCTCCTCTCAGACCTCTCCAGGAGCTCTCCCTCCAGGACCTCTTTCCTCTCAGACTCCTTCAGAGCAAAACCTCTCAGAGCCAAACCTCTCAGAGCAAAACCTCCTCCTCCTGTCCTCAGACCTCGCTATCTTTTCGGAAACCATCTAAGTCCCCTCCCCTCAGTTCTCACATCTACCAATCACTGTCGATGTCTCCCCTGTGCCAACGGTGGCTCTAGCTTAACCCAGGACTGCCCAGAGGTCTGTTTCCTTTGCACATGTCTGTTGAAAGTCATATTCTCAAATAATTAAATCTTGATCTTTACAGCAGCCCTTCCTAAATCCTGTTACTCTGAGTAGGGTGGAGATTGTAAATTCCAAGACCTGGTTCTGTCATTCCAAGTATCTCTATTGTATGAATTCTAAAATCAATCATGACTCAAAGAACTTCCTGTTCTATGCTTAAGCATAGGTCAAAGCCTTTTCCATTGTTTAGCAAAAGGTTTCTGTCCTAAAGTAGTCTTAAGTAGGGAGGAGAAGGATCCTCCCATGCCAAGGAGTTTCACATTCCGATAGAGTTCTTACTATCAGTAGGAAATTTTTCAAGTATGAAATTTCCCAATGGGGAAATTTCCAACATTCATAAGTCTAAGAAATTTTAAGGTTTACACATTACAGATGAAACTTACTGATGAGTTTAGGGAGTTTATTGGTGGCTTGTTCAATTTCTTATTCTGAGATGGGATTATTTAAGTATTTTATTTCTTCTTATGTTAATCTGGACAATTTATATTTTTATAAATATTCATCCATTTCAATTAGATTGTCATATAATTGGACAACATAGCTCCTAATGTTTGCTTTAATTTCCTCTTCATTGGTGGTGAATTCACCCTTTTAATTTTTGGCACTGATTATTTGATTTTTTTTCTTAACTTTTAAAAATCAAATTGACTAGTGCTCCATCTGTTTGTTTTTCATAAAACTGAATCCTAGTGTTATTTATTAGTTCAATGATTTCTTTACTTTCAATTTTAATTTATCTTTTGATTTTCACCACTTTAGTCTTTAATTGAGGATTTTAAATTTGTTCTTTTTCTAGTATGAAAAGGATGAATTTATTACTTCTGCTTTTTTGCATTTATTTGTTGTGAATTTTTTATGCTAATATACATAGTACTGCTCTAAAGCATATATATTCCTTTCTATGTCCATTAAATTTTCCCCAGAGATCTAGTAAATTATACTTTTCTAAAATTTCATTTACTTCCTTCACTTTTTTCTTGTTTGTTTTTTGCTTTGATTTATCTAGATCTTAGAGGGGAAAGTTGAGGTCTCCCACAAGTATGGTTTTATGATTTATTTGCTCCTGAAGCTCATTTAATTTCTCCTTTGAAAGTGTGGAGGCTATACCATTTGGTACCTATAGGTTTTGTATTGATATTACTTCATTGTAAATGGTACTTTTTATTAAGATGTAATTTTCTTCATTATCTTTTTTAATTAGATCTATTTTTACTTTAGCTTTGTCTTAAATAATAATTGCTTCTCCTGCTTTTTTAACCTTTAGTTGATACACAAAAAAATTCTGCTACAACCCCTTACCTTTACTTTGTGTGTCTCCCTGTCTCAAATATGTTTCTTGTAAACAATATGTTTTAGAATTCCATTTTTTAATCTGCTCTGCTATCCACTTACATTTTTTTTCTTTAAAACCCTTACCTTCCGTCTTGGAGTCAATACTGTGTATTGGCTCCAAGGCAGAAGAGTGGTAAGGGTAGGCAATGGGGGTCAAGTGACTTGCCCAGGGTCACACAGCTAGGAAGTGGCTGAGGCCGGATTTGAACCTAGGACCTCCCATCTCTAGGCCTGGCTCTCAATCCACTGAGCTACCCAGCTGCCCCCTATCCACTTACATTTTATGGATGAATTCACCCCATTCACATTCATAGTTATGATTACCAACTGTGTATTCCCTTTCACCTTATTTTCCCATTTTTATATCTTGCTCTTTCTCTCTCCTTTCACTTCTTACATGTGTTTTGCTTTTAATCATCACTCCCTACTTCCCCCTCCCTTCTATTACCCCCCTTCTATTATCCCCCTCCTATTTCTTTATAGGGTAAGATTGGATTCTATACCCAAGTGAATGTGTCATTATTCCTTCTCTGAGCAAATTACAATGAGAGTAAGGTTTAAACATTGCTCATCACCACCCTTATACTCCTTTCCACTCTAATAGTTTTTTACCCTTCTTCAGAGGAGATAATTTACCCCACTCTACCTCTACCTTTCCTTTTCTCTCAGTTCAATTACCTTTTAATCCCCTTGATTTTTTTTTTGGCTAACCCTGACATCCTAATGAGTTTTCTCTTTTATCCTATATCTATGTATACTACTTCTTACTGCTCTAATACTGATTAAAAAAATAGTTATAACCATCATCTTTCCATGTAGGAATATAAACAGTTTGGAATATAAACTTAATGAATCTATTAAATTTTCTTTCTTATTTACTTTTTTGTGCTTTCTTGAGTCTTTAATTTGAACATCAAATTTTCTGGTTAGTCTGGTCTTTTCATCAGTAATGCTTGGAAATGTTCCATTTTATTAAACAACTATTTTTTCCCTCTGTGAGAGTATACTGTTTTGCTGCATAGGTGATTTTGGATTGTAAACCTTGTTCTTTTGCATTCTAAAATGTCATATTTCAAATCTTTAGATCCTTTAATATGGAAGCTCCCCAGTCCTGTGTAATCCTGAGTGTGGCTCCATGATATTTGAATCTCTTCTTTCAGTTGTTTATAGTATTTTCTCCTTGGCCTGTGAACTCTTGAATTTGGCTGTAATATTTCTTGGCATTTTCATTTGGGGATTTATTTCAGTAGGGTGCCTGATAGATTCCTTCAATTTATATTTTACCTTCTTGTCCAAGAATATTAGGGAAGTTTTGTTTGATAGTGTTTTATTAAAAAGTCTAGACTTTTTTTTTTTGATCATGGCTTTCATTTACTCCAGTGATTTTTAAATTGTCTCTCCTGGATCTCTTTTCCTGGTCAGTTGTTTTTCATTGAGATATTTCATATTTTCTTCTATTTTTTTCACTCCTTAAATTATTATTTCTTTATGTCTCATGAAGTCATTAGCTTCTATTCTATTCTAAATTCTAATTTTTAAGAAATAATTTCCTTTTTGAGCTATTGAACCTCTTTTTATCATTTGGACAATTCTTCTTTGAGAATATTCTTTTCTTCATTGGATTTTTGTACTTCTTTTTCCATTTGACCAATTCTCATTTTTTTGAAGTTTTGCATATAGCTATTTTGATCTCACTTTCTCCTTCTGAGTCTTTGCCTTGTTCTTCTTTGTCTCCATAATACTTTTATCTCATTAGATTTTCTTTTGGTTATTGTTGTCTCCTTTTCCTAGCCTTTTACTTGATTTTGTTCAATATAAACTATCCTTAGGTCTAGTTCTGGGTTTCTTCAAGTTTCAGTTCTTCCAATATGGTATAAGGAAAGGCACCTCCCATTAGTGATTCAATTTCCCCCCCAGACTGATGATGGTTGCAGGACTCAGAGCTCTGTGTCCTACCTTGTGTTGGGTATTGAAGGTATCTCAAGGCCTAACTTCAGGCTTGGATAGGGTCTTTAGGCCTCACTTTGGGCCTACACCATCCTGGCATACTGGTTATTGCCTCAGCACCCAGGGCTTGGGATCTACCTGCAGGTTTGTGCTAGGGTTTGGAATTTCAAGGGGAAAGTTTGAGGTGCTCTGCTATTGGCTTAGGTAGGGTCTCATGGCCTCAAAGTTGGCTTGGGCTCAGATTCAGAACCTGGAATGATGGATTTGGGGGGGGAGTTGCTGTTGGCTTATGCCTATATGTTGTAGTCTTTCTGTGAAGAGAGCTTCCCTTTCACTCCAGTGAATCAGACACTCTGTGCCTCACTTTCAAGTTTTCTGCAGGAAAATTGCTTCACTCTGTCCTCTTGTTGATTCTTTCACTGCAGTATTCATTTTCAAGTGGTATATTAAGATTGATTAACGAGGGTTCTCAGAGCAATTGGAGCTTTCCCTGCTTCTTCTCCACCCTCTTCAACACATATGTGTTTTGTTATAATTAAAAACTAATATATCTACCAGTTGTTTTTCATAAAATTTATTAATAGAAAAGGTAGATGAGCATAGTTTTAAATCTCTTTCTTAATCTAAGTTCTCAGACCACATTCTCCTAATTTGCAGTCATCTTTCTCTCCCCCATTACCTGTCTCTCCCATCCAGAGTCTATCACAAAAGGCCCCAGAAAAGACCTGCCCCCTTTCTTTTATTGACATTCAAGATGCAACTTTGGTATTTAGAGAATGTGGATCAACTAGTTGGCCCTCCAGGAGAGGGAGGGAATGAACTTCCCCTGACACAGTTTTTATCTGTACCCTGTCACCTCTGTGAGGAGGAAGAGAGTATGTTTTATTATGAGTCCTCTGGAATAGTAGTTAGTCATTCTGTAGATAAGGGAACCTAAGTCCTTCAAGGTTATTAATTTTTACAATGTTATTTTATAATTATATATTATGTAATTTCTATATAGCATATTGCCTGACATATAGTGAGCCCTCAGTAAATGGTTTCTGACTATCGACTAATATTCTCCTGGTTCTATTCACTTTGCTCTGTATCAGTTCATATAAATCTTCTCAAGTTACTCAGAAATAATCCTCTTCATCATCACTCTTATCTGCATCAATATGTTTAAAGGTATTACTTGATTTCTCCTCACCTACCTATAATTTTTTTAAATCCTTACCTTCTGTCTGGGGTGGAGGGAGGAGGAAAGGAAAGGAATGAAGGAAAAGAAAGAAAATATTTCTTTGTTAGACTTATAAGACATGCTAAAACTTACAAAAGAATTTTAAAGATCTTTTTTTAAGGGAAAAATTTTGAGACACACAACTTTCTCATTCTCCTCTCCTGATAGAAAATAGAGTTCTCCCAAACTTGATTTCATTTTCACTTTTGTGCTTCATAGCTGTGTGGTAATGGAAAAGAGGTTAATGAAGTATCCCTTTTCTTTCCATCAGAGAAAGAAGATATTGCATGCTTTCTTTTGCTCTGGAGGTCATAATGATACCTGATATTTATTCTTGATAGCAGCACAAATAATATCATATTTCTAATTGTATTTTGGTTTGCTCTTCTCTTTGATTTCATTGTGAACACACCACATGTATTTCCATAAAAGGATTCTCTGTTTTTTCATGATATCTCTTTTTCTACACTACAGAAACAATATTGACTAAATCATTTTAGCATTATGATGTCTATTTTAGGGATTGTAGGTTATATTTTGTATTTTTTATATAAATATTGAAAGACTGATTTGAACATATTAGGAAAAATTTTCTTCATTTGGCCCAGTGTTTTTAAAAAAAACTGAAAGTAATTAGTTTTCATTTAGAAGTTCAATACCTGCATGCTACCATTTTTTCAAATGATATCCTTTTCGAAGTTGAGAGAAAAATAGCTAAACTTGCTATTTCTTCAGAGAAATTATTTACTGATTCTTACTTGCATAAAATGTAATGGGATTCCTATTACGTTTCTAAGAAACATGAAGCTTTAAAATAATATACTCCAAATGCCTCACTTCCTCACCACCTTTTTCTTTTTATTCTCTTTGTAATCTCACTTCTATCCAGACCACCATGTTAAAACTGCTGCCTCAAAGGTCACCAATGACCTTAAATCCCCAGATTCAATGATCTTTTTCATGTTTCTTCTCCCTTATTTCTCTCAAACCCATTTCCATAGTATTCATTTTTGTAAAACAGCAATCCTTTAAAACCCAAACTGCAAATTAAATACACATATTTGCAAGTGACAAATCTCATGTTTTCTTCTGGATTTTAGTCCCAGAGTCCTTTCTCTCGATGTGGATAGTATTCTTTTTCATATCCTCTTCTTTAAATGCTCCTTATCTCTCTCTTCAGTGACTCCTCACTATCTTTCCTACCTTTTGAGTTAATGTGTGCCATGGTTTTGTTCTCAACTAGCTTCACTCTCTTCTTTGGCAATATTCAATCCTGTGGTGTCATCTGTTACCTCTATGAGTGGGATTCCCAAATCTGAATATCTAGCTCTAACTTCATCCCCAGACTCCAGATCCCTATTACCCATCTACATCTAGATGCCCCACTAACATCTCAAACCCAGCATAACCCAAACCAAGGTAATGATCTTTCTTCAAAACCTTGGTCTTTCTTCCACCTTGGCTACCTCCATTTGCCTAGTCTTCTCACCAAGCCAGTATGCACTTGCCCCTATTTATGTGTCATAATTTCCTCATTTGGTACCTTTGCTTATCCTCTTTTCCCTATTTAGAATGTCCCTCCCTTAACTCCCTACACCTAACCTTTAGTTTTTTTAAACCCTTACTTTTCACCATAGAATCAATAATGTGTATCAGTTCCAAGGCCAAAGGGCTATAAGGACTAGGCAATGGGGGGTTAAGTGATTCACCCAGGATCATATAGCTAGGAAGTGTCTGAGGCCAGATTTGAATCGGGTAAATCCAATCTCTTGTCCAGGCTGTCAATCCACTGAGCCACTTGCTTGCCCCATGATACATGTCCTTAAAAGTCCATCTTAAATGTTCCCATCCCCAGGAATCCTTCCTGGCTTCCAAAAGGTTGATTCTATTTTAATGTAGATTGCCTTGCTTCTTTCATGGCTCAAATGGCGTCACACCTCTGAGACAAACCCTGCCCCAGGTCTTAAAGTCAAGAATACCCTCTCGTGGGAATTACATTGTCTATATTTTGTATTTACCCCTCTATGAACATGGTATTTCTCTTCAACAGAATGTAAATTTCTGAAGAACAAAGATAACGTTTTGTATCCCCACAGAAGACTTTGGTGCCTCTGAGAAATAGAGTAGATATTTAATGAATACTTCTTAATTTAATAAATAGTCACTTTTAAAAATTTTATCTGTTTTGTATTTGCATCTTTCCTCAAGTTGAGACTGTCAGCTTCATAAGGAAATGATGAGCACAGGACCTTAAATGCCATAGTCTCATAGATCAAGAACTGAAAAGCTTTAGAAGCCTTCTAAGTCCAGCCCCGTAATTTGTCATATGAAGAAACTGAAGCCTGAAGTTCAAATTTCTTATCTAAGGTCACACTGGTACTCAGGTTCTCTGATTCCAAAGCCTCCTTCTTTTCTTCTCTCTCTACTATTCCACATACACATGTCTTGTATAAATTTTTTCTCTCTCTTCTGATGCCTAATTCAGTATTCTGGACATAGTTGGAGCCAAATTAATGCTTGTCCAACTAATTTGACTTGAATACTAAAATGAGATTGTTCTGATATTTATTCATTTAACTTTGAATCTATGATCTTTTGATAATAGCTCGCTTCAGTTAATGTTATTATTTTAATATAGTTGTACGTTTTCTAAGTATCCTTAAAAAAGTTTAATTGTCATATTAATAAAATTATAGACTATCATTGAATCACAGAATTCAAGTATAGGAAGGAACATCTTTGGCCACCTAGTCCAAACCCTACATGAAAGAAATCACCACTCTAAAATCGCAAATCTATGATCATTCCTTCCTCTGCTTGAAGACCTCCCTATCTGCCCTCTCCTTCCCATTCCTAACCACCTCCAAATTTGAGGGAAAAAAGAGGGAAAATGCCCATATTTATCATTGCTCTCACCTTTCTTAAGAGAAATCATTATATATCTACTTGCCAAAGGATGAGAACACCAGTGATCCCTCCTAATAATGTTTATGTGCTTTTTACAAAGCATTTACAGCTTGTATCACTGAAAATAAATCTATGAACATATATAAGAAAACAAGACTGAGTATAATAGAAAGTCTCAGAGACGTAACTATAAACTTATTATGAAATCAGTCATTATTACACAAACTGTCCCAAGGCACATTGGCATTTATCTTACCAATTTTGATTATTACAAAGCCTCTAACCCAGTTCAGCAGTTACGACGTAGTCCTGTACTGAAAATACATTCTATATATCCAAGTATAGTTAGGATTATAGACTACTTGATGTCCAAATGGAAAATAAAAATTGTTTTCTATTTAAAATGCGCCACCAATAACTAATGTCAAGTACAATTTCTATAAACTCTGACATTTTTCAGGAAGATAATTTAAGCTCATTATGATTCTGAGTAGCCTTCAATCTATTATCATCCCTCCTAAGTAGAACTAAATATAGCTTCTAAATGAAAGAGAGAGTCCAACCCAAATGTCTAATTAATTACATTATGTACCTGGATGACATCAAACTTAATGGTTTCACTGAGTAACACAATTAACAATTTCTTGTCACCCCTTCCCCAATTATATAAAAATGTCATTTGAACTCATGTAAAATTCTTAACATATAGAAAGAAAAGAGATGAAAAATTTTGAGTTTGAATCTGGAGGTCATATCGAATTATTGGATGAAAGTGATAGTTAAAGGTACATTGGTCTCTTTCAGGCAAAACACATCAAGTTTATAGCTATCAGAAGAACATTGGGGCTTAATATGTTAAAAAGACTTACTGGCATCTTGAACCTAACTAAGGCTGAATGAGAAAAGCATGTTTAAAGCAATTAATATCTAATAGGCAAGTTCAGGCTCAATGTATACTTCAAACTATAAAAATGGATTCTAATATATTTTGAAAGTATCCTTATAAAAATCGAAATAATATTAACAGGGCACACATACTCAGAAGTACAAGATTCCTCTCAGAACCGAAGAGCTAGCTGAAAATGTAGACAGTTCTAGACTTGGAGTCAGGAAAGCCCAAGCTCTGATCTCCCCTCAGACTTTTTAGTTTTGTGACCCTAGGAAAGTTGTCTAACTTCCCTCCACCGTATTTTTCTCATCTGTAAAATGGGAATGACAGAACACCTACCTCCCAATGGTAGTATAATTAAATAGATAACAGGGATACAACACTTTGTAAAGCTTAACATGATAATATAAATAAAAATGCTAATCAGGGGAGATGATTTCAAACCACTTGACAACCTACAGATCTAACAACTTACAGAAATCATTTTGCAACAGCTAAACTAAACTTTGCCAAGCTGTGATCAAGGTTGTTAATGGGAACAGAGAGCTTTCCAATACTGAGACCACAGGTGATCACAGAGAAGAAAGCAAATCATGTAGAAATAGGACAAGATACCTGTCATCCCATTTCTTACTGGAGTTGTACTGAGGTTTCCTTTCATGGAAGAGAAACTTAAATCCTTCAGATTTGAAAATAGTCATTTATTTACCTATCCAAGAGTCTAGAGAATATTAACTATAAAAATGATAATGATGAAGATGATGATAATAACTGTTTGTCCCAGGACTGTTTTTATCTTAACTTCATCAAATAACAAGAGGAAAAAAATTTCAATAATAGTAATTTCAAAAAGCCCATGGAGCTCATCACTCCAAGAAAACTCCCTCATCAAAAAGAGTTAAGAGGATTGACGTATGTTCTCAGGGCACATGGTAAACAGCTTAGAAATTTATAGAAATTCTTTTGGAACAAATGGAACTCGTTTCACAAAATAATCATAAAGACTGAGAACAGGTACATAGAAAGCAGTTTGTCAATAAGTCACACTTGACTTATTTCTGTGTGAAGCTAAGATCTAAGTGGAATCTTGGGCCTCCATGGTCCCCATGTATATGAACTCATGCAACAGCATGTCAGGAAGGAATGATTGAATAAATCAAAAAGGTTTGTTTATAGAAATGAAGGGGATTGTGGTAGTAATCCAGGGCTAGGTCATTGGTACCAAAAATTACAGAAAGACTTCAAGGAGCACAGACTTAAAATTATGCAGTAAAGTGATAGAAACTACATGACATATCACTGCAAATTATAAAAATTTAGCCTCCACTAGATCTTTAGAAAGATACATTCAGGTACCTAGAATTATATATCAGAATCTCATTATTCCTTATCAAAAAATTTAGGACAAATCATTGTCCTTCAAATATGAACCCTGAAATATAGTTTAGAATTCAAGAAATACACTATACAGAAATCATCGTCATAGTCAAACAAGACTGTCTCCCAAGTCTTCAAATAAGACTTAAGAATGGTATTTTAAGAGGTATTACTATGCTGACTACTTACCATCTCCATAATACATGGAACAATTTTTTTTCCAAATACAGAGACCAAATAGAAAAAATTAAACGCATCCTGAGAGTACAGGATGAGGTACATGCTATCCCTCTTGACCTCTCTGTTCCTAGAGATAGTTTCAGTGAATTGAAAATGCTTGCATTCTAGTATTTTTATTGAACTACAAAAAGAAGTTATTTAATCTACCTGTGTAAAAGTTTGCAAAACATTAAACATGAAAGAAAAATAGCAAAATAATAAGGCCCTTGTCCTGGAACTCTTTTTAACTTAATGCTGTTGAACAAGATACTGCTGCTGATGATTGTTATTAATCATAAACTGACATTTATATTGTGAAGATAGGATTAACTCTTCCCTTTCCTATTTTTAGCTAATCAAATCAAGAACTTAAGTACCCTTACTTAATACCTTACCAGTCATGAAGTATGAGAGTACTTAAGTTTTTTATTGATTAACTTAAAAGTTGATGATTGATAGATAAAGAGTTTGATTCACTCTTCAAAATATAGTATAGAGATATATATGGAGATAGATGTTAGGGAAATAACACACGATTGTTTGGTGAATTACCAAAAGGAATATCATTTCAGTGTCATTTAGAGTCATCACAGAACTCAGGATTCAAATGATTTTGATGAGTCATTGTTGTTAGCTTATTTTCAACTTACTTTTCATTACTACTTTAATGTATTTATGATTTGGGGTAAAGATTTGGTTATACCCTCTGATGATCTGGACTGTTATCCGTACATTGCTTCCTATCTGCTGTATTTCTAATCCACCTTTAGTAGAGTATCTAGTGGGAAGCCTTTGAATATTTTAGGGGTATGCAGATCAATCCTGGAATTGTCCAGCTGTTGTCTCTTGCTCTAGGGGGATGACCCACTTCCTTTTCTGGACTTTTTTTTTTTTTTGGAAATAATTTCTTTAGCACCACTGACTGTATTCAAGTCTTCAATGGTAATATGAGAAAATGGCATCAATCTATTACATTCTTCTTTCTGTTCTTTCTGTCTCCTGCAACTCTATGATACATGGCCATGTAAAATCGCCAGGAGAATATTCATGCTAGAAGGATGACTTTTGTGTGATGGAACCATTTGGGGTCATTGAAAGCAGTATAGTTTCTCAAATAAAATTCAGCCCATTCTCTTTTATTTAATTCTGAGCTTGGCTTATTGGCCATCTTCAATGTCTGCTAAAGATTTATGTACCAATTTACTAACTCAATGGCTTGCATGTCTGTAACTAGATCATAATTTAAGAAATGGGCATTCTTCATCCATTAAGTTGTTCCTACATAATTGGCTAGGCCAATTTCTTATGAATTGTCATGAATCTCTTTGGAGAGAGCCTGGGACTTTTTGGACTTGATGTAGTCAGTACTATATAGCCTTCAGGTATCCCAGTACCTTGGAAGAATCCTTCTTCCACTTGAACTTTTAGGTTGGATGTTCTTTATGTGAGCAGCTCTACCTTTGACATTTATATATCTCACTTTTAGATTTGCCTTTTTCTTAAATTCTATGGTTCTTAGGCATTCTTTTTGTTCCATGTCTATTCTCTGATTTAATGGTTTTTTGTCTTTACTATTTCTCCTCTTTGGGGATTTTCAGAGATACTTTCCAGGAGAGGATATTGAACATTCTAAGTTCCATTAGGAAATAAAAATAGCAAATAATGTATGATCCTTTCATTTTTGCTTTTTGTTATTACTTTCCCTGCAGTATATCAGAAATTATCCTTTCCTCATCTTTTCTTAAAGCTATAAAATATAGTCAAGTATGAAATAAATACAATTTGTAGTAAACAATAGAAACTTAAATATTGAATAAAATCTGGCCAATATTTATGCTTTTATACATAGCATTTATAGTTAAAAGGTAATTCTTAATTCTTTATTGGAGTTTTTCAATATTATTTCCCTACATATGCCAGTTTGGGATTTGAGACAGAAGATACAAATTAGAGTTATTTGTATGATAAATTTTGATTGAGTTAAGCAGCAACATTTCCATCTTGACTGTTTTTCTGAATGGTGGGTGTGTGTGTGTAGAGAGAAAGAAACATAGAGAAAAGGAAGAAGAGAAGGGAGGAGATCCATCTGCTCTTTCAGAGAACCAGAGGTTACTCTGTAGACAACCCATTTCACTTCTTTTTTCCAGTGCCTCACATTTCTGTATCCTATGTCAGGTTTTAGTATTTTTTTAAAATTCACTACACATAGCTGTCTTTATGATTCACATCTAGATGACACTAGTGGCAAGAGCATATTGCTGAAAGCAAACCAACTAACAGTTTGTTCCATAACAATGGAGTCTGTGAATGAAAATACTCTAGGCTTGAATAAAATTCCATTAGAATGGGGGGGGGGAGGAGGGGAGGGAGAGAATGGAGGCTTAGCACAGAGAAGATGGCTAATGCTGCAGTCCATTTCATGTAGGGTTCTCCAGAGAATTAAGTTAGGATTATTTCTATTAAAACCTGGTGCAGAAGATGTGGACTAGTTGAATGTTGTCTCCATAACAGATGCTCAGTTACTAGTGAATAAGATTCTAATTATACTTTAATGATCTCCACACAAAATACAGTAATAAAACAAAGTCTTTGAACTTTGTTCTCTTTGAATGGTCATCTGTATGGCTACAGGACAGGCAGGACTTTAGATGATCCATCTCATTTTATTAATCCCAGGGATTTCATTGTGAAAAATTAAACTTGTTTATAATATATAATCAAATTGCTATAAAAGGTTATTTCAATAGATGGTAGGAAAAATCATAATAAAATAATTTAATAAAAGCAGAAGCTTGAGTATACTTAATGGAACATGATTAGATTTAATTTCCTTACTATTTCAATCATTAAAGCTACATTATCTTTTCTGAGACCTCATTTAGGCTCCCTGCCATGAAGCTGTTCTGAGCCCCTTTCCAATAGAGGATATCGAAAGTTATGTTTCATTAGGAAATAAAAATGGTTAATAATATGCTACCCTTTCATTTTTATTATTTGTTACAACTGATTCACATCCAGTGTTTCAGAAATTTTCCTTTCTCCTCCTTTCTTAGAGCTGTAAATACTATCAAGTACAGGCAATCACAAAAGTTTAATTCTAAAGATGAAAATAAAATGCCAGCCAGAGGCTAGAAGGAACTTTAAGAGGTCATCTCATTCATACTTCTACATTGAGATTTAACCACACCTAAATTTTTCAGAGAAAATTCTGTCCAGTACCCAGAGAGCTTCAGCACTGATTCCTGACATAGTTTTATCTTTATACCAGAGCAAGGGGCTCTTGCCTTTTCTCCTAAGCAGCTCTGGCAAGGTTAATTGGGGTCCAGGTTACAGCTAAAGATGAGCCCTGCAAAGGTCACAGAGAATAAAATGGGGATTATCTCTGTTGCTCTTTCTATTTAAATGACAAAAAGTACCAAGAAAAAAGTTAGAAGGTTAGAAGTTAGAAGTCAAAGTCAAGAACAAAGACCCAAATCCAAAGAAAGAGGAGGCAGCAAGGGGTGTGGTAAGGCATCAAAAGAAGATCATCTTAGAGCAAAGCACCTAGGGTTTCTAGGCCCAGTTGGGCCTGCTGGTAAAACTTCTTCACGCAGACAATTTTCCTTCTCCAGAATCCTGACAAGAAATATCCAACATTGATTCACAAAGTAACCTATTTTGTTATCTTCTTAATACTGTTGAAGTCAAGAGAACCAAAATAGCAAGAACATAGTAAGCACTTAATGATTGTTTGTTGATTGCATTTAAGCCAGTGGTTTATAAACTCAGATCTGTAGCTAGATTTTAAAGGGTCTAGGAAGTTAGAAGGAAATATATATATATATATATATATATATATATATATATATATATATATATATTTGCTCACCTTTAGTTTCCTTTGTATTTTATTTAAAAACATTATTCTAAGAAAAAGATACATACACTGGCTTCACCAGACTCCATCACATAAGACCCCTTAAGAATCTCTATCTTTAGCAATAATTTTAAAACTAAGACTAAATGACGATTCTAAACCCTTTGGTTTGGCATCCAGCATTCTCTGCAATCTGGCAACAACTTCTTACATCTTCTCTTACTGCTTCTCAACACAAGCTCTCATTCTGTCTCTCCTCTTATGATGCTTTTGCCTATACCATTCCCTTTTTCCCCATTCATTCCTTCTCTAGGCCTATCATGGCCAAGTATTTTCTTCCTACTCAGATCCTACTTGCCCCATTAAGTCATATACTGGTTCCCTGCATTCAAATCTGGGATACACAGAAATTAGTAGAGCTTTAAGCAAACAATTTGCAAATACCCACATTATAGTTTCATATTGACATTGGCTAGATCAGTGGTTCTCAACCTTTCTAATGCCGTGACCCCGCAATACAGTTCCTCATGTTGTGGTGACCCCAAATCAAAAAATTATTTTAGTGGCTACTTCAAAACTGTAATTTTGCTACAGTTATGATTCAGAATGTAAATACCTGATATGCATTATGTATTCTCATTGCTACAAATCAAACATAATTTAAACATAGTGATTAATCACAAAAACAATATTTAATTATATGTTGAGAAATATTAATCCAGCAGGAGGCAGCCTGAGTGCTGGGGTGGGAGGTAAGTCCTGCCTGGGGAGGGGTTCTGCAGACACTGCCTTCTTCTTCCTGTCGTCTCCCTCCAGCTTGAGCTGAGGCTTCACTTTGCTGGGGTTACTCAGCTCCATTATCCGCCCCAGGAGTTATCCGCTCTAGGACTCATTCTTAACCCCTCTGGAGCCAGCCCCCGGGTGCTCTCTCTGGGTCTCTGTTTGAGTCTGGTCTCCAGGCAACAGAGTAAATCCATCACCCCTCATAGGGGAAGGGCTGCTGATAGGTAGGTAATATTAGTACAGTGTGCGGGCAGCAGGGTCCCCATTCTTTCTGAGATCTTGCTGTAAAGTAGCGCAATTTCTCAGCGGCTAAAGCTGTTATAAAAGGTTATTTCAATAAATGATAGGAAAAATCATAATAAAATAATTTAATAAAAGCAGAAGCTTGAGTTTTGGTTGTTCTACCCCCACCGGGGTCGCGACCCACTGGTTAAGAACCGCTGGGCTAGATGGACCAAAGGGCAAATTGTATATCTGAACTGTTTCTGATATAAATTTTATGCAACACAAATATATTGGTCATAGCACACCCAGGAGAGTACTGAAATGATTCCAGTAGGGATTAGCACAAACTGTAGGTTACTTGAGCTGAAATCTTGGTCTGGGGACACAGAATCCTACTAGGCTACCTTGATTTGGGGGTACTTGTGGAGTTGCCACTCTACATGCCTCCTTATTCATTTTTCTGCCTCTATTGTTTTCTGTAGCTTGTCTCCTCATATGTGTTTATTCCTAGAGCAGCAATTCCATCTTTTAAATTAGAAATTTCAGGAAAAAACTTTACCCTCCTTATCAAATATGGTGTCAGAACTTGTTGTTTCTTCCTTTATAACTTTTGCACCCTCTCAATTCAGGGCTTCATCACATCTCTCCTGGACTATTATAATGTCCTTCTATGCATTCCAATCCATGCTCCCTACAGTCACCTTAGATATTTTCTTAAGTTAATGTCTGATGATGTTACTCCCTTAATTCAATTCCAGTGGTTCTGTACTACCTCTAAGATCAAACATAAACTCCTTTGTTTAACATTCAGTGCTATTACAACTTATCTTTCTAACTCTTTATAAATTACTCTTTTCCAAATATTTTATTGCCTAACCCCACTAAAATTTCTTGAGCTGTCTTCACACACAGTGACCCATCTTCATTCATTGCTTCTTTATACTGATTATCACCCAGGCCTGGAATTCCCTTCATCTTCCAACCCTTAGAATTCTTGGCTTCCTTTCAAGATTCAGATTAAATGGGGATTGAGAGCCAGGCATAGAGACAGGAGGTCATAAGCTCAAATCTGACCTCAGACACTTCCTAGCTGTGTAAACTTAAACTAGTCAGTTAACTAGTGTGAGTATCTCCTGTATGAGGTATTTTCTTGTTGCCTCAGATTCGAATCCTCTCTGCTACCATCAAAGTTACCTTATATCTGGTTGGTTGGTTGGTTGGTTGTTGTTCTTCAGACTCTATGAAGACCAAAATAGCATCTCTTTGTTGGGGTCAGTTTACAGTATGTCTGATTGTGGCCAATCAGACCAACACAAGCTTCAAAGACCTTAGTATAGCTCTGGCACAAATATCTCATACTGACATTTGGGAAAATAATAAAATAATTATATAGTTAAATACAAAATGGTATAATAATATCTTTTGACTCACACATAAATTATATTTAAGTTAGGCAGCTTCCTCAGCCGCTCTCTTTCTCTTCCAGAGTCATCAGAATCTAGATTTATTCTAGTAGCAAGATGGAATTAAGAAGAGAAACCCAATTTCACTCTTAAAACTTTACTTTTTTAATTATGCTATATACATGTAAATTGCCAACTTCCTATATTGTTGGTTCCTCCAAATTCCTCACATTGTAGTAAAGTATAATTTTATTATCTTTCTCATTAGTTTGTGATCTGTTTTATATTTATATTGTATTATATTGTATATGCCTAGATGCATATTGTGCATGTTGTCTCCCCAGTAAAATGTAAGTCCCTTAAGGTCAAGGCTTTTGATTTTTTGGCTTTTGGTATTATAACCCTAGAACCTTATACAGTGCTTATACAGTACAGAGTGAGAACTTAGTAAGGGTTTGTTGATTGATTAATTCAGAACAGTCCCATCCAGTTAATATCCATGCCTGTTGATGCCATTTCCTCATGGAAAGACATACAGATGTTACAAACTGTATAAGTTTGGCTAAATAACTTCATCTTTCTTGACCTGATTCCTCAACTGAAAAAATTAGGATAATAGCACCTATGTCATTGTGTAGTTGTGAAGATGAAATGAAAAATATATATATTAATTTTTTATGAATTAGAAGGAGTTTATTCCAAGGTCCTTTCATTCCTCTTTTTGAACCTAATATTTTATTTTCATAACTTTCATCCCTGTCTTTTAGTCCATAAAGAACTATTGTGAATGCCCTAGATATCTCCTGACTCTTTGGGACAAGAGGTTACTATTTTGAATTACCTTGGCTGGTCACTAAGTACAGAGTAAGAGTTGAGAATTATAGATATTCTCTTTCCATGTAGACACATAAACATTTTTACCTTAATGAATCTCTTAAATTTTCTTTTTCTTATTTACCTTTTTGGGCTTCTCATGTGTCTCATGTTTGGACTTCAAATTATTTTGCTTAGGTCTGACTTATTCCTCAGGAATGTTTGGAAATCTTTTATCTAATTGAATAGCCACCCCCCAAGAATATACTCAGTAGGTGACTCTGGGTTGTAAACCCAAATCTTTTGCTTTTCTGAATATCATATTCCATGCCTTTTTTGATCCTTTAATGTAGAAGCTACTAGGGTCTGTGTAATTCTGATTGTAGCTCCATGGTATTTGAATTGTTTCTTTCTGGCAGTTTGAAGTATTTTCTCCTTCACTTGGTGGTTCTTGAATTTAGCTATTACATTTCTGGAAATTGTCATTTGAGGATTTCTTTCTGGAGGTAATCTGTGAATTCTTTCAATTTTAATTTTATTTTCTCGTTTAAGGATCTCTGGGGAATTTTCTTTGATAATTTCTTGTAATATGATGTCCAAGATTTTTTCTTGATCATGGCTTTCAAGTAGACCAATAATTTTCAAATTGTCTTTCCTAGATCTATTTTCTAGGTCAGTTATTTTTTCAATAAGATTTCATATTTTCCTTTTTTTCATTCCTTTTATTCTACTTTATTGTTCCTTGGTTTCTCATGAAATTATTAGTTTCTAGATGGTCAATTCTTATTTTGGGGGTCTGATTTTCCTTTGTCAGTTTTTGGTTCTTTTTCAATTGGCCTATTTCTTCTTGCATCACTTTCATTTCTTTCCCCCACTTTTCCTCTGCCTCTCTTAATTAGTATTCAAAGAGTTTTTTGAACTCTTCAGAATCTGTGACCAATCCATATTTTTCTTTTGGACTTTGCATTTGTTTGCTTTGCTTTTACTGCCCCCTTCTGCATGTTTGTACCTTACTCTTTATCTCCATAAAAATTCTTTATAGTTAAGTGTTTTTGTTGTTTTCTCATTTTTCTTATCTATTTATAGGTAGACTTTGTTTTCTAGGAAGTTGGGGTACCCTCTTAAATTTCAGTCCTTCCTTGATGCTATTCTTAGCTTATTTTTTACCAGTTTCAGTTCTTGGAGGATGATGGGATGGTCTGAAGACTGAGAGCTCAGAGAGCACTCTCTCCCTGCTAATTCAGTTAACCCTTCAGATACTGTTTACTCAAAGACTTGCCTTAGGGTTTACTATAAGCTTTTTGGTCTTACTTTGATCTTTATCATGTCAGAAACTACTTAACTGGCCTCAGACTTAAATGTAAGTTTTTTGTCTTACTATGTACTTGTTATAATCAGGCACACCATTGATTTTCCTTTCTTGGAGCTCTGTCCTGAGCTTTAGGCCAAAAGATTCGTGTCGCCCCCCCCCCCAGTACTATCAGCCACCCCAAACTGTTAATTATGTCCTCATTCCAAGCCCAGACTGGATTCCTGACTTCACTCTGGGCCCACTTCAGCCCATACTGCCTTGGGCTGGGACTCCAGACTTCTCTACAGGTTTGATATTCTAAAGGGTGTGGGTTGGCTTGGACCACTATTTGCCCAGGTGGGATCTCAGGGTATGAATGTTAGTTTGGGATTAAGTCCAGAACCTGGACAGCAGATGTGTGTGGGGTGGGGGTGGGTGTGATTTGCTTTTGGCTTGCTCTTCACTCCTTGCTACAGCCTCTTGCTAGCTTTACTTCTCTCTCACTCCAGTGCTCCAGATGTTGTCTGTCTACATTTTGGGTTTTTCTTTTCTTGAAAGTTGTTTCACTCTGTCTCCTTGTTGGCTCTTTCACTCCTGTATTCATTTTGTGGTGATATTTTAATATCGGTTGAGGAAGATTCTCATGGTGACTTGGAGCTACTCTGGTTTACTCTGTATCTTGGCTCTTCCCCAAGAATTATAAAGAGTAAGGGTTGAAATGTATGGATCTAGCAATTGTAAGGCATCAGTGAAGTTCCTGAAAGAGAAGCTTCAGTGCAATACTGTGAATTTCATCTGGAATACTAGCAAGAGATAGCCTTTTCCCCTCTAAGTAGGTGAAAGAAAGTAAGCTAGAGACAGGCAGAAAGAGGATCCATATGCACAAGTGAGTGTATGCATAATACAGAACTCAAGTGCATTGTAGTAGATTTGATCTAGAAGTAAAATAGAATTGAGAAACTCAACTTAACCCTTAAAACTTTACTTTTGTAATTAAAATATACATGTAGATTGCTAGTATCTCTGCTATTTGTAGTGTCTTAAATCCTAAGTAGTTCTCTGTACTCCTGCTGCTGTTTCTATCTCTCACTCAAAGAGAATGTTGAGTTACTAAGAAGCAGAGATGCTTTCCCAAGTAAGGAGTTAAAAGAGGAGAAGCCTCTTCACTTTTCGAGGTGGTAGCAGCAAGTAAGACTAAAACAGATATATAGGGCCTTCACTTTCAGTTTGGCCATGCTTAGTAACAGCTTAATAATTAAGTGGAAACCTTGGTAAAGGGTTAGCATGGAATCTAATGTACAATTTCTGTCCATTATTTGGAGTGAATTTGTAAACTCTGTTCCATGACTTCCTCCCCTGATTAAATGAAACCTTTCCATAATTGTATTGGAAATTCCATTCTCATCAGTCCAAACATAGCACCATAAGCAATTTGATTCTATTTCTAACACACTACAAATGTAATATAATTGAGAATTTGGATGAAATCAATTAGATAATCATTTTTTAATTATCTACTCTAGGCAAACCATCATGTTTGTCCCTAAGATAGAGGAAGAGAGTAAAAAAAAGTGATCCATCATACCTGCCCTCAAGGAGTTTCTGATCTAGGAAGAGAGATATAACATATAAAATGTCAGTTCATTTCTAACTGTGGAATTAAAAGAGGCTTCATGGAGAAAATAGCATTTTAGCTGAATCTCAAAAGTTGGCTAAGATTTTAGCAAACAAAGGAGAGACAGGTAATGAAATGTTAGATTAGAAGTGTAGGAAGGAAATTCCTCTGGAGCTGAAGTCATATATCACGTTGGACAGCTAGACTTGGCGACATTGAGGATCCTGAGAGTCCAGCTGTATTGGGAAAGAATATAGACTTTGGCAATGATAGCTGAATCATGAAGGAATTTTCCCGAGAATCCTTGAAATGAAGTACAGAACAGACAAGTTTCCAACTAAAGGCTCTGGAACATTTCACAGGTCCTAGAGAGAGTTAGTGGTCATTGAGGATACATAGGATTCTAAGCAGGCCACTCTCCCTTTGCTGTCCTCTATCAAAGTTTATACTTTCTGAAATGCCTTTTTAAAAATTTTCTTCAGGCAGAAAATGATATTGTTCACTAGAGTTGTTCCAAAGGCTTTCAGGCCAAGTTCAATTCATCATCATCAATTAATATTTATTGAGGACTCGCTCTGCATGCCAATGTTACTAGCTGCCTTGCAGAATAAACAATTGGATATTTTGTGTTCCAGAGAACAGAATTAACTGTCTTCTTGGCTAGGGTGGAGGTGGAATAAAAGCCTGGGTGGAAGATTCTTTTACTTTATTTTAAATGAAAGAATATCTTCCTTTGGAGACCTCATCTATTGTCTTTCATGTCTGAATTATATTACTTTGCTAACTTAGACCTTAAACCCTTAGGGCAGAGATTCTCATTCTGTTAAAACTATGGGAAGTCACTAAATGTTCTCCACATGTGCCTTAATAAATCCAGGTACTTTGGGCTCATTAAACACAATACTAAACTATAATCATGATACTGTGTATGGTTTTTATTTTATATCTAACATCAAGAAAACAATTGAGCCCATTTTGGCACTGACATAAAATTTGATATTTTTAGAGCTATTATCTAAGATATGTGTATACAGATAAAAGGGAATTGTAAAAATGACAAATTTCAGAGTAGAAAGGGAGCCCTAAGCTGTGTCTGAAGAAGGTCCCCTATCCACCGTGCCTGAGAGCATATTCCTACTTCTCACACATTCTTGTCAAACTGAGCTACTTGCTGTTTTCAAGTGACACACTCAGTAAAGACAAAAGCTTGAAAACAGCAAGTAGCTGGGCTTAGCACAATGCCTGGCCCATAGGCAGTGAATGCTTGCTAAATACTTGTTAACTGACTAATTGACTGGCCTTTACCTCTTACCATACCTGCCTTCTTTTCAAGGCCTACCTGGAATGCTACCTCCTATTGGAAGGCTTTACTGGTCCCCCTAGGTCTAAATGTTTGCTAGCTCTTCAAATTATCATGAATGGACATATCTGTCTACATGTATCTCCCAGGACAATATAAGCTTCTTGGCAATTCCAGGGCCATTGTTCTACCCACTGTCACCCAAGTATAAGCTTCTTGAGGAAGCCCTGGATTGAAATCTTGCCTCTAGCACTCACCTTAGGAACCTGGACAGGTCTTTCTTATCCTGTTTCTTCATCTGCAAAATGAGGGAGTTGAACTGGATGGCTCTTAATATCACTTCCAGCTCTAAACTTATGTGACAAAATGATTCTTCTTCATTGTGTCACTTAACATAGTCCTTTGCACAGGCTTCAGGTCAGTGATTTCATCAATGTAGTTTGGAAGCCCTTTCCCTTGATACAACTTAGTATTCATGTGTTTGGGGCACCAAGATATTAAGTGATTTACCCAAAGTTGTCTGAGAACAGGTCTTTCCAGCTACATAGCTGCCCTGTCCCTTGCCTTATACATAGTAGGCATTTAATAATTTAGCTTGAATTGGATTGTGCTTTTGCTTGAATACCTTAAGTAAGAGGAACTTAGCACCAGCTGAAATCTCATTGCACCTTTGGAACTATTTAGAAGGGTATTTTTTTACATCTAATTTAAATGTGCCTCTTTTTCATTTCTACTCATTGCTCCTAATTTTATCCATTATAACTGAGCAGAAAACGTGTCTCCCTCTTCGGTATATAAACCTTTGTAATATTTGGAGACAGCTATCATGTTTCCCCTTAAGTCTATTCTTTCCTAGCCTGACTTCTTTCAACTGATTTTTATATGTAATGAATTCTGGATCCTTCACTATCATGATGGCCTTATCCCCCTTCCTCTCCCCTTCAATGTTCTCCAGCTTATCAATATTTTTCCTAAAATACAACCTTTAATAATGTTAAATACACTTGCCAGATATGTACACTTTATTGCTTGTATTTCTTTACTAATTTTTCTTTGTCCAATACAGTGTTCAGGATAGGGGTAGGGAGAGGCTTTTCATTTCAAACAGAAGGTATTATAGAAATAAAATAGAGGTGGTACCCAGAACTAAACACAGTACTGTAGATGAGGTCTAACTAGGGCAGAGAATGGGACTATAACTTTTTATATTTAGAGACTACATTTCTCTTAATGTAGCTTAAGATCCCATTAGCTTTTTGGCTGCCATATCATATAAAATTTGTAGTCCTCCAAAACTCCCAGATCTTTTTCATTCAAAGTATTGCCTAATCATGCCTCCTTCATTTTATACCTACAAAGATTGTTTTGGAGAACCCAAATAGAAAATTTTACATTTATCTCTAATATTGTATTTCACCTTTGATTCAATGCAATGTTCAGATCATTTGGGATCATCTAGTGTATTAGCTATTCTCAGCTTTGTGGTACCTGCCAATTTGATGAACATGACTTCCATGATTTTATCTTAAGTTATTAGATAAATTTTTAAAAATGATGGGACAAAGCACCAATTCCTTGGACATGTCACTTAAAGCCTCCTGCCAAACTCCCCCCAAAAAACTACTCCAGGAAGAAGCTCAAAGGAGGCCAGACCAAGTAGTCATTAGGAATTTGAGGAGAAAACACAATGGGTTCTGTTTCTAACACAAGATAAAGTAAATCAGCATATAGTCAAATGGCCAGGTCAGTAGTTTTGAAAGAGTTCTTTTGAAGGAGGAATGGATCAGAATTGTGAATACAGGCCCAGGATCACCACAGTATTGCTGCTCTGATTACGTAGAAGGGATTTTGGTCTCAGTTTCAATCTTGGCTGGTGAAGGGGTCATGTTACTGTTCCTCTAACATACATGTGGCCTCTAGTGTTGCCCCTCTAACCCAGAAGAGGAGTCTCAGTGCTAGACCCCAAGAACAGAATGCAACTGCAGTTCTGTTACTCTCACCACAGCATCTGGACAGTCATCTCACATGAGTAGTGTGTGCAAGTAGAGAACTCTGTTCAGACAAGGAAGGGGGTTACTTGAACCTCATTGTCATATTTATTGGTCTGAAGAAGGCATAACAATTATGAATAATTTCATGTAGAGACACATTCAGTTCATCAGGGAAACAAGAGAATAGGGAGAGAAAAAAGAGGGGAGTAAGAATGAGATAGCTTCAGAGAGGGATGATTAGTCATAAGCAAAATAAACCCTAAACTGGGAGAAGAAAATTCTTAAGAAATTTAAAAAGAAAGAAAGGGTAACAACTTCTTATAGATAACCAGCAAAGAGGAAAAATATTTTTTCTTAAAAAGCACAAAATTTAAAAAAAATTAAGAATCATAACTTTGAATGGAAAAGGGAACCTCACCCATAAAATGGAAGAGAATAGCTAAACTGACTAGACAGCAGAATCCAACAAAGGGCTGGGGAGAAAAAAGGGAAAAAGGATTTATCTAGCACTTACTGTATGCCAGTAGTGGTGCTAAGTGCTTTTTACATGTTATCTCATTTGATCTTCACAACAATTTTGTGAAGTAGTTGTTTTTAATATCCCTATTTTATGATTTATGAAAGAGGTTAAGTGACTTCTCCAAGGTATCACAGGTAGCAAGGATGTAAGGCTAGATTTGAACATAGGTCTTCCTAACTGCATACTTGACATTGTATTCATTATGCCACTGACTTTATAATAAAGTCAGTTAAAACTCAAAGATTTACAGAGTTCAGTAAGAGATAGAAGCAAAATCTATTGACTTAACCACTTAATAAAATTAAATAGATTCCTTATTATTATATTCTGTTGTATTTAATTTTATGCAAACTTGTGCAGGATGATAAAATGACTCATTTTTTGTAATTGAATAAAAGTACTGGTGAATAAATTCATCTTCTGTAGGCTTACTAAAAAGCACATTTTATAGAAGTTCAGTAGTACAAAGAGCAATATAAATGGTGTATACCTCATCCTGTTCCCACATGATTTTATTTTCTTCCATTATGTTTCTATATTTTGAAAGGGTTTTATTTTTCATTTTATATTATTTGGACATCATAATTATTCAATATGGTGACATCTATTAAGACATTTAAAATTTTTTATGTATCAATATTATATTTGAGCAGTTGTGAGCAATAACTTTAGCTTCGTCAGTGCTCAAGTTCCATATAGTTTATTTAATAAATTCTAAAAATACATTAGGGTTGCTCTTTTTCAGGGTTTTTTTTTATCTGATAATTTATGAAGGAAGGCATGTATCTACTCTAAATTTTGCCCATTTGATTGCATTTTTATAACTATTGTTGTTACTACTGTTACTTTGCTGTTGCAATGCTACTATACACTATTTTGCTTCAGAGTACTTACCTGAAAGGCTTGAAAAGATTTGCCTTTTTTCATTCTTGTGTCAATTAGAGTTGCTTTTGCAAATGCTCTTCAAATTCCATGTATGAGGAGTGACAGGGCATTTTCTGCAGAGAACTTTGTTTTGGAGAATGCTGTGTATACTCTGATTCAGCAAGGCCCCAATTCTCTGAACTTGAGGGGTGTGGGAAATATGGATTTTTAATGGAATTTTTTGTTGTTTTATAGAATGCAGTCCCTGCTTCTCTTGTGTTTTCTTTGTAGTTTTAACTTAAAGTGATTCCATCCCCAAACATATGGTTGAGAATTTGAATACATAATCCAATGAAGCACCATGTTTTGAATAACAAAATAAGGCCTAGAGGTTTAGGAGACTAGTCTGTAAAAAGCACTAGCTTCTTCCCTTACCCACACACAAGCACAGTCACCAGGAGTGCTGTGCTGTGGAGCTGTGGATCCCCCTATGACTTCATGGATCTTCTGGAACCACAAAAGGAAGGCCCGTCTCTCCACTGCTCAGTGGACTTGGGGAAAGCTGGCTCAGTTCATGCCTCACGTTTTACTGGCCCACCGCACTGATGGCAAAATATAACAGCAACGATCGGGGCTGCAACCCCCTTCATCTCCATCTGTGTTGTAAGTAGATGCGAGGCAAGGCCTGCTGCTCTCTTACATGGCTGGCCCCAGGCAGATCCCATGACCTCTTTGGATTCCAGTTTCCACAGTGGTGAAATGAGGACAAGAACATTTTCCCTGGCTGCCTCATGGTTCTTGTGAGCAAAGTGATCTGTACACTTGAAACTGCAACATCAACGTAACTGCAATAAAAATTGTGGTTTGATTAAGGATCAAGAGATCTCGTCTCTCTGCATACTTTCACTGGCCATGGAAGATGTAACCTTGTGCTGTAGAGAGATTGGTGATTCACTAAGTATTGGCTGATTGATCTTTAATGTCAGTGAAATTAGTTTCTTTATTTTTAAGCCAGATTTGGCTCTAGTCTTTAAAAAAAAATCTCCAAATGCATTTCAGTAGCAGCATTATTGTTGCTGAGTCATTTCAGTGGTGTCCGACTCTTTGTGACCCTGTGTGGGGTTTTCTTGGCAAAGATACTGGAGTGACTTGTTATTTTCTTCTCTGGCTTATTTTACAGATGAGAAAACTGAGGCAAACAGGATTAAGTGACTTGTCCAGGTTCACACAGCTAGTGTCTGAGGCCAGATTTGTATCTAGGCCTGGCCTTCTATCTGGCTGCATTTCCAATAGTAAACGGATATTCTTATTTCTTCAAAATTGCAGTCTTTGCTATTAAATGGCAAAAAAAAAGGGAACTTGTGATTATTTTACTTTTAGCAAGTATGGCCAAGCTAGATTCCAAGAAAAGCAAACTAAATGGTCCTCAGTTATGGAAATTTGGGACTGAAGTTGTGTGCAGTCATACATAAAATACATTTTACAGTGCAGTAAATTTCTAGGTGACTTATAAAGATCAAGGCTGTGTTGTGCCATTGATTTTTAAATATACCTCATATATCCTTCCAGTTACAGAATTGTCTAGATTGTTACCTGATCAGAATCACTTATAAGGAAAGTATGTTTCTTTTTGTGTGCCTTGTCCTTAGAAATCCATCACTGAGCTCGCTCTAGCCCCTAACCTCCTCAGAAGCATCCCCTCTACCTCAGAAACAAGCTGATCAATCCCCATTAGATTCAGACAGATTTGGATTTGCTGGGTCAGCAAGCCCTCTGCTCAGATTTTCCCATTTTCCCTGGAGCAGCCCTCTTGGCCACTTGACATTCAGAGGGAAGAGCTGACCTAACTAGAGAAGACTGAGTTTAAAAGAGACTAACTATAACCCTAACTTGAGGAGACTTTGAGTTTAAACAAAAATACAGCTTTAGGGAGCAGGGAGCAAGATGGTCCAGAATCCCAGCGCTGTAGGTAAAAGGAACTTTGTATAATTTTTAAAAGGTAGTAGGCTTCGATTTAGGGTTTACTCTTCATTCATTTATAATGAGCTGGATTTGTTCTAATTGGAAATCTTTCTATTTAATTAATTATTAAAAATAACTCTTTAGTATGCGTAGTCTGTGTTTTTTTGTAAAATTCAGTAAAAGAAGCATTCTTTTGACTTCTGTGAGATTTTAAATAAGAAACAGAGATCGTAGAGGGTAGATATTTGAACTTGGTGTTTTAATGATCATAGGGCTAAGAGCTAGGATTTTAGAGGTCATTTTATCAAACTTTCTAATTTTGCAGATCAGGGAACTGAGGATTGGAAAACAGACATGACCTGCCTGAGGTCATGCACTAAATTTCAGAATATGGATTTGAGCCCAGGTCCTCAGACTGCAAATTCAATGTCATTTTTTACCACTCATCTTTCTCTCTTAATAATAGGATGAGCTGATCATTTTATAATAATAATATTAAATGATTAGCGCTTTAAAATTTATAAAGCAGTTTACACGCATTATCACATTTGAGCATCACAACAGTCCTGCAGATATTTTTATTCACATTTTTACAGATGACAAAACTGTTGGGCAGAGGGAATAAGTGACTTGGCCCCAAGTTTCAGAGCTAGTAAATGTCAAGTGTGAAATAAAATAGTAAGTTTCATTCCCAAGCAAAGTGAATTCATTGAAACCAATGATAAAATCAGAGCAATAAATTAAAGGAAAATGGAGTTCCACTTCTTTTTTGCCTATTAAATACTACTGAGTTGCTACCAACTGTTTAATTCTTTGCACTGCCTTTTTAACCTCTCCAGAATAAAGTACTTACTGAAAAAATTGAAATAGTATCAGCAGATTAAATGTAAATACTCTCTCCATATAAGTCTATTAATAATAATACCAGTTGTATAGTGTTTTTAATTTTCCAAAGTGCCCATATGGATAATGTCATTTGGTTCTCCAAATAACCATTTTATTTATTTTATTTTTATTTTTATTTTTAAAAAAAAAAACCCTTGCCTTCCATCTTGGAGGCAATACTGTGTATTGGCTCCAAGGCAGAAGAGTGGTAAAGGCTAGGCAATGGGGGTCAAGTGACTTGCCCAGGGTCACACAGCTAGGAAGTGGCTGAGGCCAGATTTGAACCTAGGACCTCACATCTCTAGGCCTGGTTCTCAGTCCACTGAGCTACCCAGCTGCCCCCTAACCATTTTATTTTAAGGCACACAGGTGCAAGGTACAACTTTTATTCATCTCTTGACAAAAGACAAAACAAATATAGTTGTGATTTGGCCAAGGTCAGATGACTATTTGGGACAGAATTGGGATAAGAATCCAAATCTTCTGACTAAACAAACTCTAAGATCCCTTTTAATTCTTTAGATACTAAAAATCTAGGATTCTATGACTCTATCCACTGTCCTTTTTACCATAGTATAATCCTCTTTACTTTCATGGAGATAATTCATACAAAAAGCCATTTCTTCAGGGTCAGTAATGGGAATAAACTGGTTTTGTATATTCCCATGAGCAAAGAAATGGGCATTTCTATGGCCAGAGTAGCAGCAGCTCATTTTGGTCCGTAATCTGGATATTTTCTTCTTGAGCCAGTTGTGCCTGGATTTTTCCAAATAATCTCCTTGAACATGAGTGTGGTATTAGCAACAGAGGCTTTGTGAGATATGGACCCTTAGTATTCTCTCCCCAGAAAGGAGTGGCAGGACCTACCCACACCACTGTTATGCTGTTTGCACATAGTCTCCTAAATATTAATAACGTAAAATTGTTAGAGAATGTTGTTATAAAAGTTGTTTTCAGAAATGAACAGAAATTAATCCCAACATGGAGAGTACAAAGGTAGACTTTGGGTGAATGTTAGAAAACTTTCTTAATTAGGACTGTTCAAAAATGGAATGGGTGACTCCAGAAAATAGTAGGTTTCCCAATATTAGGAGTGTTGGGGGATGTTATAGAGACAATTCTTATTCAAAAAGAAATTATACCAGAGAATCTCTGAAGATCCCTTCTACTAACTGGCATTCTTGATCATTCTGTAGAAACAAGAACTTTTAGAAAATACAGAGATTTTACTTTTTGGACATATTTATATTTAAGACATCAGGATTTTATTTGGAGAAATAATTGGTGTAGATTTCTTAATCTAATTTACCTTATATAGCTTATATCTCAAGTACAGGAACAGCTGAAGATTGTCTTCACCCTGAGGTTGTGTATGTAAATGTTAGGCATTGTCCTTGATGAATCCATCATCTCATTAACATGTGTACTTCGTGCACAACTGCACCTTCTCACTATATGTAATTTTTGTCCATGCCCCATATATAGTCTGGAGATGTTCCCTTCGGTGTGATGACGACTTCCCTAGAGACATAGATTTAGATTAGGGAGAGTCTTTGTTGGTTGTCTTGTCTGAGCTCTTCCCTTCATCATCCTAAAATGCAGCATCTCATCTCAGATTATACCTGGAATGCCTGACGTAGGACAGGTGGGCAGGTCTTCTAACTCTGGAGCTAGTATCCTTACCACTGCACCCCATTCTTTCTAGAAATGTGTGGAAAAAGAGAGAAAACTTGTCCTGGTTGAGTGAAACAACTCAAATAGTCCTATGTAATTCAAAAATAAAAATGTATTTCCTCTAAGAATATTTCCTTCCCACCAATATTTAGTGTTATCCCTGATATGAGAGTTTCTATGTTTTATATTATGATTCCTCAAATTTTTCCTGAAAAAAACTATTTTAATATGTTCACAAGGAACACTGATAAGGGCACTGATAGAGATGAGGTAGGTGGCTATGGGTCTACCTCCTCTTTCACCTCATGGGAATCCTGAAAGTACTGTGATTGTGGTTTTTGTTCAGTAATTTCAGTCATGTCCAACTCTTTGTGACCCAAATTACGGTTTTCTTGGCAAAGATACTAAAGTGGTTTACAATTTCCTTCTCCAGCATATTTTATAGATGAAGAAATTGAGGAAAACACAGTTAAGTGACTTGACTAGGGTCTCATAGCTAGTAAATATCTGAGGCCAGATTTGAAGGAGAAGAAAGTATCTATATTGTGATAGTTAAAATATCAATTTAATTTCAACAAACATTAGGCACTATCTCTTGATTTCTCCTTGACATCCACCCTGTAACCACATGCATTGCCTCAACTTTTTACCTCTTGACCTGAAAATAGAAATTAAATCACCAGCATGGCTTTACTCATCATCCTTGTAGTACCCCAATCCTAAGCACCATCCTTTCTGGCTATGACTCCTTTATGATATATTGTTTCTTCCTACTAGGATGCCAGATCCTCAAGGATAGGGACTATATTGCTTTTGAATATATACATACACATGTGGATGAGTGGGTATAGAAGCAAAAAAGAAAACCAATTCAGAATTTGAGTCAATTATTGATTGTGATTAACTTTATCATAATAATTTAGATTTAGAAATAGAAGAGACCTCACAGGTCATGATCTTATTTTACAATTGCGATGACTGACTTCCAGAGAGCTAGTGTCTTGGATAACTTCCAATCTTCTATTATGTCAATATAAGCAAGATTTGTGAACAACTCATCTAAGGAAAGTGATTTGAAAATCATCAGAATCATTTTCATTATGTCTCTCATTCATTGACTGTGTCATGCTTCCAAGCTTAACTTCAGAATTTGACTAGAGATTCTAATAGCATTTGCAGATAGCTGGGCAGGACAATATTTTGGCTTCTTCCAATCAGTTGGTTTATTTGAATTTGAATGAGTGAAGTTATTTCTGTAATTGTCACTGCTGATAGGTTTGTTTGATTTTGAAATACATGTGGGAGCCTTCTTGTTTGATGAGAACATTTGAGAATGTCTTTTCTTGCTGAATCAAATACTTTAAATAGATTAACAAATACAGTGGGGCCTTGTATATTTTTTTCCTTTTATTTAGTTAATATAATTGTATGAATGCGATGTTTTATAGAAAATATTTCTGAAAAGCTACCCACCTTCATCTCATGTTTTCATCAAGGACACCCTCAGTACATGAATATACAACCAACTTCATAAGACTTAGTGGAAATTAGAAACCATTTATAAAGATCAGTAGCTTCTGATTCCTTTTCAATCAGTTGAGTCAAGCATCTTTTAAGATATTTTTCTCAGTATTTAAAAATTTTCACCTTTTTAAAGTATTTTGAAAATAAATTCCAGAGTGCTGCTAAAATTGTAGTTTAGATTTCTTCTGTATGTATTTCATTAGACCCAGACATACTTAATGAGTTATAAATGTCATTATCATATCTTCATATGTTCTACTGGGGCAGAGATAGTAGAGAACAAATGTAGTGATTCCATTTTTTCCAGTTAGATCACTTCATTATAAAAACCACCATATCTGTTACATTTCACATGTGTTTGTTGACCTTCAACTGGCCATAGGATATGTTTTAGTGGTGTTTGATAGTAGACCATCTTTAGATATATCTTCTGAGTTGCTTTTTGCAATTTTATAATAGGTTGCCTAGTATTATTGTCTACTGTTTTAGAAATGAATTAGTATACAATAGCTGATGGCAGAAATGATTAGAAGGAGGAGACTGGCCTAGAATGTATGCTTTCAGTCATTCTAAAACTGCTCACCAGTGCAAAAGTCCTGTAACACTATCCTAGTGAATCATGAACACAATGATCTCTGAAGAATTAAAATCACAGATACCCCAAAGAGTTATGGAAAGTCATATTATGGGAAAAATCATGTTATTAAAATAGCTTGCATATGAGAAGTGAACATTAAAAGATAATATTGAGGATATGTATGATGAGGAAATGAGAAGGGTAGATCACATTGTAAAAAAAAAGTTAAAAACAATAATTTTTTGCCATAGTTTCACATTGCCTGGATACAAAGAAATGATTGTAAGATTTATGGAAAAATATTGACAAGAATTTTAGGTGATGAGGATTTATAGAGAAGCAGGGATCAGCATCAGTGGGAAAGTTTAGCAATAGAAGGAATAGGGTCTTGGACTTACCTGTGCAACTTTTTTTCTGCATTTACTAATATGTGCTTTGCAGAGAACTTATCCTTGAAGCCCCTAAGGATGTAATTCTACTACAACATCTCCTGGAGTTATTTTAGAATAAAGGAAGTCAAGGAATAGCATTTGTCCTTCATATTGTTCAGGCCTGAACGGCAATTGTTGCTTTCTTGTTATATAGCACTCAGCTTTGGGGTTTCAATTGAATACTCATCCAGATACTTGAGTGAATTCAGAGCTTCTTTTTGAGGAAAACATTTCCAAAGCACACACATACTGTGACCTATTTTTTTGGGCCTTGGGGCTTGGTAAGAATATTAGTAAGGTCTCTAAACTTTCATAACAGACAAGTCAGACTAGTAACTTTTATCTTCTTCATGTACTACTTAAACCATGTGAATCCTATTGCAATCATCAGCACAGAATGTTGGCACTTTTTCGATAACTTCAACCACATATTGACGACTACATTCCTCAAATGTTTATGCAAAAATTGGGACACTAATGCACTGGTGATGGAGTTGTGAATTAATCCAACCATTCTGGAGGACAATTTGGAACTATGCACAAAAGGCGTTAAGTGACTGTCTGCCCTTTGATCCAGCTATAGCACTGCTGGGTTTGTACCTCAAAGAGATAATAAGGACAAAGACTTGTTCAAGAATATTCATAGCTGTGCTCTTTGTGGTGGCAAAAAACTGGAAAACGAGGGGATGCCCATCAATTGGGGAATGGCTGAACAAATTGTGGTATATGTTGGTGATGGAATGAATACTATTATGCTTCAAGGAATAATAAAGTGGAGGAATTCCATGTGAACTGGAACAACCTCCAGGAACTGATGCAGAGCGAGAGGAGCAGAACCAGGAGAACATTGTACACAGAGACAGATACACTGTGGTACAATTGAATGTAATGGACTTCTCTACTAGCAGCAATGCAATGATCCAGGACAATCCAGAGGAACTTAGAAGAAAGAACCATGGGAACAGAAATGCATTAGAAAAATATGTGATCGACCACATAGTGTGATAGGGACGTGATTAGGGTTTTGATGTTAATGAATCACTCTACTGCAAATATGATTAACATGGAAATAGGTTTTGAACACAGATACATGTATAACCCAGTGAAATTGCTTGTTGGCTTTGGGAGGGGGGAGGAGAAAACATGGGGGAAGGGGATCATGAATCATGTAACCATGGAAATATATTCTAAATAAAAATAAAAAGGTTCATGTAAGACATCTGATACTTCAGAGAATCAGAATAAAAGACCTGCTAATCCTTTATTTCTACATATTCTCTAAATTCTCTATGTAATGAGTTGGATTATTAACTAATATTCTTAGGCTGTATTGTTTCATCTCCCCCAAGGAGATGCTTTTAGTAAGTTTATATCATGTTATGTTTCAGTATCAGGTAGATACTAAACAGCCATGTGGCACAAAGCACCAGGCCTGGAATTAGGAGGACTCATCTTCTTGAGTTCAAATCCAGCCTCAGACACTTACTAGCTGTGTGATCTTGGGCAAATCGCTTAGCCCTGTTTTCCTTAGTTTCCTCATCTAAAAAATGAGTTGGAGAAGGAAATGACCAACAACTCCAGGATCTTTGCTAAAAAAACTCCAAATGGAATCACAAAGATTTGGACATGACCAAAACAACTGAACAGCAACAACAATCCGGTTGATGTTTCTATATCTTTTTTGAAACCATAAGCATGATCGATTCCTTCTTGAATTGCATACCCAAGGAAAAAAACTCCTTTTAGATGGAGTTATATGTTTATTGTTATTGTTAAATCAGGCAACAAGAACTATTTAGCACAACATGTTTTCCTTTTTATCTTGGCTCCCAGGAAACTTGGAGCTAAATTCAGTGCTCAATTACTATAACTATCCCATTCCAGGTACTTAGTTATGCCTGTTTGCTTCCTTCTTCTCTTTAACCGTTTTTTTGTTCTGTTTTTAATTGTTCTATTATATATAACGTTGAAACCATCTCAAGTCATTTTTAGATGTAGAGCAAGAACATTAGTCAACTAGCACTTATTTAAGTGCTTATTATGTTCCAGGCATTATGCTAAACTCAAGAGATGTAAAGAAATACAAAGAACATTCCCTACTCTCAAGGAACTCACAGTCTAATGGGGGAGACAATGTGTAAACAACTTTGTACAAGCAAGATAGATAATGGAATAAATTGGGAAGGCGATCTGAGAGGAAAAGAATAAGGAAGATAAAAAATTGTTGCCAGCTAGCTTCCAATTTGCTTTTCCTCGCTAAAAGAATACAAGTACGGTCAAGGGACTCTTTAAAGTCTGGGGCCCTTGGAAAAAATATGTTTCCCCACTCTACTTATTTGCCTTGTTAATCCTTCTGCTCTGAAGACGAGTGCCAGTCAGTCAGTCAGCAATCATTAAGCACCTAGTATGTTCCAGGCACTGTGCTAAGCATTTGGGAAGACAAAAACAGACCCAAAAAAATCCCTACTCTAGAGGACCTCACAGTTGAATGAGAGAGACAAGCAACTGAGTTCAAACAAGATATAGAGAGAATAAACCAAAAATAATCTCAGAGGGAAGGGCCGGGCCTAGCATTGAGGGAGATCACGAAAGATTTCTAGTAGAAGATAGAATTTTAGCTTGAAAGAAGCCAAGAGCCAGGAAGAGAGAAAGAGTTGCAGACATGGGAGACAATCAGTGAAAATGCTCAGATTGGGAAATGAAATGTCATGTACAAGAAACAACAAAGGAGGCCATTGTCACTGGATTACAGATTATGTGGAGGGGTCATTGTTCAGTTGTTCTGGACAACTCAACTCTTCATTACCCTGATAGGCTTTATCTGTGGGGTTTTCTTAGCACAGATGCTGTAGAGATTTGTCATTTCCTTCTCCGGTGTGTCCCTATTTTACAGATGAAGAACTGAGGCAAGTAGGGGTTTTGACTTGCCCAGAATCATACTCTTAGTAAGGATATGAGGCCAGATTTGAACTCAGAACTTCCTGATATCAGACCTGGTGCTCTTATCTACTTTACCACCTAGATGTCCCTATGTGGAAAGAAATAAGGTGTTTAAAAACAACAACCAGAAAGATAGAAAGGGGCCAGGTTATGAAGGTTTTTGAAAACGAGATAATTTTATATATGAGCCTAGAGATAAGTGAGAGTCACTGGAGTTTAATAATTATGGAGAGAGGAGTGATATGGTTATATCTGTATTTTAGAAAGCTACAATAGAGTGGAAAATTGATTGGAGTGATCAAATATAAATACAAAATATGTAGGAATGATCCTAACTGATATCTCTTTTATTCAGTCAATATTTATGGAAAGTATACTTTCCTGATACTGTCCTGGGTACAGTGGAGATTTAGAAAGAATCCTTTAGATAATTTATTCTGTTAAGGAAGATATAATCTAATGGAGGAACTACATAAATAAACCCATGAAAAAATAAAGCAACAAAAATAGAATAAGTAATTACCAAGTCATTATGATTGTCTCCTTAATTGTTGTAGGATTTTTACAGGTTAGGAAACCAGATCTCTACATATCTACTTACACAAAGGCTCTAAACAAAAGCATTGTACAATAGTGTCATTAAAATTTTCACTAAATTTTTAGAGTCTCATTGTGAAACCTACTGTACGTGCAAGTGAAGACATCGTCCTATGATGTCATTGGTCCTCTTTAAAAACAAAGGACAAACGACGACAGCAACAGACATTCAGTTTGATCAGCTGAGCTGCAAATTGGATGGTTTGAGGATGATATGAGATCAAACTTGAGCCTTAAAGACTGTGTTTCTTTTGGCTTCACTGTTCTGCTTTCATGGAACCATTTGATGCCTTTCACTTGACTATTCTCGTACAAAGAGAAGTAAGGAGTTTGAAAAGAGAAAAAGAGGAGAAGAGTGGTAAGAACCAATGATGTTGCTGATATATGATTGATCCAGTATAGTTTAACTAAAAAAAACCTAGCATTTACCTAAAGTCACACTAAACACCATTATTTTAAATTTTCCAATTCAAGCAGTCAGAGTTGGGGAAAAAATGAAATTACCATTACTGTCTTTTCATTTTTGTTTTTAAGTATTGTTTTGAAATTCCAAGAATTGAATTGTGATTTTCAGCAGTTTTGTGTCTCCCTAAATGTTATATGTAAATTGTAAAATGAAAAATCATTTAGAGTCAGAGGCATGAATAGAGAAGGGACTGTTTCAAAAGTTGAAAAGAAGTGTTCCAGAGTAAATTTCAATCTCATATATATAACGTCTTTTTCCCCCAGCCCTTTCGTTATCTTTAATATGCATAGCAAGACTCAGCTTATAAAGCCTAGCTTTAGTGTTCCTTATCCCATAAAATATAAATAAAGGAAATGGATCAGGAAAAGTGAGAAAGGAGTGTCTGCTGAAGTAGGTGAAATCATGGCAATAATGGGTGGATAAATTTGAGGTAAGGTGGAAAGATAGATCCTTTAAACCCTAAGAGAAATAGATTAATCAGTAGTAAAAAGTTTACATACTCATATTTTGATTATAGGCATGTAATAAAAACATTTCAGGTGTGATCTTTGTATTCGGTCATCTTAAATACAGATCCATCTTCCCTTTAGGTCAATTTGTGTGTGTGTGTGTGTGTGTGTGTGTGTGTGTGTGTGTGTGTATTTCTATTATGTTATTTATCTTAGAATAGAAAGAGGCTACATGCGATTTTTTTTGTATGCAGGTCCTGGTGCTTTTGTGACTCCTTAGCAAATATTGAGCAACGGAGAAATGGCATGGTATTTCATTTAAATTGAAAGCAATTGAATAATGTAAATGTTTCTTAAGAGAATAAATATCAGCACATCTCTTAAAGTACAAAATCAGATCATAAGCTCTTTGAGAGCAGGGACTATAGTTTATGCTTTTTGATGCCAGCTGATGCAGCTGGCACAATGCTGGGTAAACAGCAAGTACTCAGTAAATATTTGATTGATTAAAGGTGCTTTTAATTTGTTTATTGAGATAGAATCCCACTAAAGGAGAACTTCTTCAGCCAGTCAGATTGTGCCATTTATCTATATAAATCCTTCTTCCTTCCTTCCTTCCTTCCTTCCTTCTTCCTTCCTTCCTTCCTTCTTCCTTCCTTCCTTCCTTCCTTCCTTCCTTCCTTCCTTCCTTCCTTCCTTCCTTCCTTCCTTCCTTCCTTCCTTCCTTCCTTCCTTCCTTCCTTCCTTCCTTCCTTCCTTCCTTCCTTCCTTCCTTCCTTCCTTCCTTCCTTCCTTCCTTCCTGCTTTCCTTCCGTCAGAAGTCTTTATAGAAGGACATTTTATTGCTTCTCAGAAATGCTTCCAAATGACAAGTTAAAAGGTACCTAATGTTCATGGTGTGTAAATGTATTCAAATACACATGTGCAGGGGACACATAGTATACATGGAAATTTGCCTCCAATTTGCTCATGCTTTTCAGCTTACAGTTGGTTCCTGGAAGCCAGCATGATAATGCAGGATTGAAAAATCACACACAGAGGAGAGTCCAATATTACTGTGGTTCACCCAGCACCGTGGCTCCCCCGATCCCATTTCACACCTTGATAATTCGGACCAGCTACAGAACTTGTCAAATTCCAAATCTGAGTGATATTCTTCATTAGCACACAACCCTTCCAAATTAGACTAAAAAGTGTTATGGCCTATATACTGTAAAGTCTCTTTGAAAAAGATTTTTTTAACTGATATTTCCTTGTTATGCCCTTGGTATTCCATAGCTGTCCTGTTTAAGCACTGAAGCAATTAGTTTTGAGAAGGCTGATTCTTCAGGGTCCAGTGCTTTCCTGCCTTTCATTTGCTGAAGCTGTACATTTTAATGAAGTTGTTTCATCTCTGTTGCCAAACACTAGAATTTTGCTGCTTCAATTCTAATTATCTCTGTTGGCGAATGCTATGTTTTATTAGAGCTGTCAAGTGCACTGTTCATTAAATGTCCACAGTCTGTGGTGTCGTGCACACAAATTAGATCAGCTTTACTCATTGATGGATTATGTAGAAGTTAAGTATTTTCTTCATAAACCTTTAAAATGTTGTGCAACAGCCATCCCCAGCTTCATGGCATTGAGGAGAGACACCCATGTTGGACAAACCCGGCTTCCTGGCCTTCAGCAGACATCTGAGGAAAGTTCGGCAACTGACAGTGAGCCTCTGGTCTTGGGTTTATGCTTTCATCCCTAACGGTTAAGAAGCTGTTTGTTCTGGCAGAATAAAATGATGCCTTTGATGGTAGGGCCGTGTGTTTGGTTTTCCCTGTTTCAGTCATATCTACCTCCATGTTTACTTCCTCTGTCCCTTTCCCATCTCAGTTGTGCTTTTGTGTGTATCGTTTCAGGCTGCTTGTTTTGGTCAGCAGAAGGGGCAGCATGGCTGGCACCCTTTGGGAACACTAGCCAGCGTCCACAGCTTTCCTCAGAGGCCCTTCGGGGGCCAGGGGGACATTTGCTCTGGGCCACCACAGCCGTTCCCCCAGTGACACTGATACCAGCTTTAGTGGGAGCAGTCCATTTACCCCCTTTCCCGTTTCCCCACTATACCCCTGTTTCATCAGCACATTTTCTCTTACTCGAGTAAATACATCAATGACCCTTCATAAGAGACCTTGCCCTTAGGAAGGTCAGAGACCCTTTCAGGAAGAGACAAGAAAGTAGTCAAACATTAAACGAGCCACGTCCACCCTTGGGGAGGGAAACATTTGTCTCTGGTCACTGCCACTTTCTTGGTCTTACCTCAATTTGTGTTTCAGTTTCTGACACAGCCTCAAGGTGTAGATACCAAATGAGTGTTAGAAAACCCAGAGATCAGGGCTTCTCTTCAGCATGCGAAAGAGAATGAATCTCCTCCTGTTGATAGGGGATGGTGGCAGGGTAGAGCAGAGACCATCCAAATTTTGCTTCCTTCTCGACATTGGAAACCTTTGGGTCACAGGGTTCTGCGTCACTCCTCATTAGCTAGCATAGACAATCAGAGATTCCATCATCTGTGATTTTTATTTTTTAAAATGATCAGCATCCACTTAAGTCACATTCACCTTGTATGCTTAGAAGAATGGGGTGTTTTATAACTAGCAACTTTATTACTGTGAGGGTATAATAGAAAAGGTGAATTTGGTCATAAAAATGTTTATATCAGAGAAATGATGGATTTCTTTGCAATAAGAATTTTTATTCCCTGACAGGTCTTTGTACAAGGAGTGTCATATGTCATTTTACTGAAGGAAAAAAGAAAGATTTATTATCTGCATATTTCTGTTTTCCACAAGAATACTTTCCTTATGTATCATTAGTTACCTTGTCATGACTAACATGTAATGTCATCTTGGTACTTATTAATCAACTCTCCCTTCAAACCTATCTTAAGAAGAATAATTAAATTACACTGGTGACAGATCATCACTTCCCCATTTATCTTTTTTCACCTGATATCATAGAGTATATATTCTCAAACCTCAGACTCGCCTATCAGTGACAGCTAAGCCAAGGACTCAGGCTGGAAGTATTTTTGTGCATCTAAACTTTACAAGCAAACTCCTTCTTAGGATTTCAGAATAGAAGGGCACAGGTTAAGCCCATAAGAGACCAAATTTTTCCATTAATTATGTGTATATAACACACATACACAGATGCATTCATGCATATGTGTATATGCATATATATACATATGTGTGTGTGTGTGCGTGCACTATCTTCACCTGTGAATATAAAACCCTGTTAAATGTTGATGAAAATTAGAGTTGTCAAAGATGAGGGCAATTTCAGGCTTGAATTTTACATATGTTTTTACTTTGGAATCAAAATTTTGAGGTGTGATCCTGCTATAAATTCATCATGTTTTTAAACTAGCACCATATTTCCTTTTAGCTATATTATTATTGATCTTAATGATTAATTTTAGGGTTTTCAATATCAAAATAGAAATATTCCCATGAAATCCTAATCCAGTGCCTGGTTATGGTGTAAAAATAACCCTGTATACTCCAAGGTTGATGCAGCAGAAGCTGAGCTGTGGCTACTTCTACTATTTTAGTGATCCTGACAATAGATAATATCTTCTAAGGACACATGGCCAATTCAGGGATGACTTCCAGGTCTAATTGTTAAAATAAAATCAAGGGGGAAGATAAGTGGTTCAGTGGACTGAAAGATACTTCCTAGCTATGTGACCCTGGCCAAGTCACTTAACCCCCATTGCCTAGTCTTTACCACTCTTCTGCCTTGGAACTGGTACACAGTATTCATTCGAAAATGGAAGGTAAGGGTTTCATTCATATATATATATATATGTAATGTAATCAGATTTTTGGTGGTATTATTTTATGCTTGTGATGTCTAGCATTTCCTGCTTCCTGTCTCAAAGAAAGTATACATTCTTATGGGAGGAGCTGGGCTGAGTACTAGAGGCATAGCATCAATTTATAGGCATTTGGTGATGAATTCTTTGGTCATGGCCATTCCTGAAACAAAGAAAACTACAAAATTGCCTTCTGTGTGACCCTCTTGTCTTTCTGCAGACTTAAGTGGCAGGGGAGTAGGAAAGGGGGAAGATGGTATATAGAACCACTGTTTTTAGGCTCTCTCTTTATATATTAACTTAGCTATTTTATTCTAAACTTGAGGTGTTCATCCTATTGCCAATAAATGCACATGCTGTTGGAGAAACTAAATTGCTTCAGGCTTAATGATAACCAAAGATAGTTTCAGCTAAATGCTAGGAAGACCCAGAGGTTTTCCCTGGTGAGTTAAATAAAGGAGTTAATATAGGTTGCTTTATCATTTGTTCAAAGTCAAATCAATAAGTTGAATAAATAAGCATTTATTAAACACCTACTTTGTGCCAGATACCTGTGCTAAGGGTTGTCTAAACATCATTTCGTGGGACATTTCACGACTTTGTATTTCAGTATTCGTGACGAATATATTTTTGTGGGGGAAAAGCACTATAAAAATAATTGCAACTTAGGTGCAGGCATTCATTGCAAAGGACAAGGATGTAAAGAAAATGTGTTAAAATTAAATCAATATGTATTTTAATAATTTGTGACATCAATGCAGAGGTAGAAATATGTGAGGATGGGGAAAATATATTAGAAAATATTATTCAAGAGTAGGAATGAGAGAAGGCTTTGATCTCCTTGACAAAGGGAAACATATAGCAGCTAAAGCACACCAGTTTAGAATATGAATTAGTTGGTAAAATCTTAAGGAAAAGGATGGTGGAAAACCATACACAGTATCACTTTATAAAATAAAAAGTAAAAACAAATGTTTCAAGAAAGTTTAGCAAGTTCCCTGAGTTAAGCAGCCATTCTGAGGGCACTTATTGATGAAACTGAAATTTTAACAATAGCATTCCCCCCCCCCTTTAAATGAAAAAGATATGTGAACTCATACATATTAAGCCATGCAAAACATATTTCCAGATTAGCTATTTTATGACATTTTTTAAATAGAAGAAAAATAAAATGAAAGAAAATATGCTTCAATCTGCACTCAAATTCTTCATATCCCTTTCTTTAAATGTGGATAGCACATTTCACAATGGGTCCTCACGAATTGTCTTGGATCACTGTCCTTTGTGTGTACTGATGGGTCAAAGTTTATGCACAGTTTAATTGCTTTTTTGGCATGATTTCAAATTGTTCTCCAGAATGATTGGTCCAGTTCACAACTCCACCAGCCATTAGTGTCCCAGTTTTTCCTCATTCCCTCCAGCATTTGTCATTTTTCTTTTCTTTTCTGTCATATTAGCCAATCTGATGAGTTTGAGATGGTAGCTCAGAGTTTTTTTAATTTTTATTTCTCTACTTATGAGTTATTTAGAGCATGTTTCCTATGACAACTTGGATTCTTTCTTCTGAAACAGCTTGTTCCTTTCTTTGACTATTTACTAACTAAGGAATGAGTATTATTCTTACAAATCTGGCTTTCTTTCCTATGTATTTGAGAAATAAGATACTTATTAAAGAAATTTAAAGTAAAATTTTTCACAGTTTCTTGTTTTCCTTCTAATTTTGGCAGTAGTTGTTTTGTTTAAGTAAAGCTATTTTTTTTTCATTTAACCAGATTATCTATTTTACCAGTCACTATACCCTATATCTCTTATTTGGTCATGATCTCTTCCTTTAGCCATAGATCTTCCAGATAATTTTTCCATGCTCCTCTAATTTACTCATGATATTATTTTTTTGTTTCTAAATTAGATAAACTTTTTGAGGAAGTATAAAAGGCATTGAAGAAATTTCAGATATGGGATCAACTGGACTGGACCAAGGGGACATTATATAATGTTTTTGTTGGAGTTGATGCCATTTTGAAGGCATTAATAAATCAATTCCCAGAGTATCAGAATGTTAAGGAGATTTCCAAGATGGCCAAAAATGTTCATACTTAGGTATCACCACCTCCCTTTCCCCCTAAGGAGACATCAATAACTATCAGCTCATATATTTACTTTCCCATCTACATAATACTTTATGAGAATAATCCAACTGCATCAAAAGTATTTCTTACAAGGACATTAGAGGGTAATGGTCAGACTTTATAAGTGATATTTTATAGAAGACCATATCTTCATCACATAATTAACTAAAAAAATGTAGCGAATCCTCATTATTCTGCTTTTTGTTTATTGGCCACAAAAATATTGATTTGGTAGAACAAAACATTGCTTTAGAGACTTTTCTCTAACAACGTGTTTGCTTGCTTATGTCAACCTGGTTTAGCCTATGTACCATGATGGTTTTACTGGGGTATAGCTACTACACATGCTATAGTTTCTTGGGTGAGAAGTGGATGCCATAGATAGTTGAGACATCATAATAAGGGTTTGGCAAACCTTCACACCAGAGGTGCTAGTCCACCTTGAGAACCCAATATACCCCGACAGACCTCACACCTGTCAGTGAGTGAGCAGGGATTTCTGCCCCAAGCTTATGAAGATTTCCTTGGCAGAATGGGTAGATAAGAATAATCTGTTTCAGTGACCATGACAGCAGCTTGTTCAGACATCAAAAGAGTCACTATCATCCCAGGCTATCATCAGTTCTTCTGACTTGTCTTGCCATTGGACTTTGATAACTCTTAAAGAAAGAGTAAAGCTAGTCTCTTTGTGTAACCCTGCTTCACTTAAATCCATTTCATATGCAAGTCCAGATATCACCCCATGGTGCCATTGGTTGTCTTCTAAAATGAAGGATGAACAACAGCTTGCTTATGTAAAAATTGTACAAGAAATTCTTTGAAAGATATAATGACACAAATAACAATGATGAATTACTCTTGTTAGCATAAAAGATGTAGATACCCATGCCAAAACTTTTTGCCCAAGTCATATAGGCATTCTCTATAGATAACAACATCCTTCAAAAGCTCCTGGTTTGGGAATATGCTCTGCTAATTGCATTAAGCTTAGTAACATTGTGGTCTCCTAAATGAGATCTTTAATCACTCCAAAAGATTTTGGTTCATAGAGGAAAAACAAGATGAAGAAAACCTATTGCCCAACTACTCTCTCTCTCTCTCTCTCTCTCTCTCTCTGTCTCTGTCTCTGTCTCTCTCTCTGTCTCTCTCTCTGTCTCTCTCTCTGTCTCTCTCTCTGTCTCTCTCTCCCTCTGTCTCTCTCTCTCTCTTTCTATCTTTCCATTCATCCTATCTATCTACTTACACACAATTTGTGTGTGTGTATACATACACATATATACACTCTGGATAGATACTACAATGCCTAGATAATTTGCTGACCCTGGAATTGAATAGTAGGAGAGAAACTGGCTAGATTTCAGAAAATTCAAAGTACTTTTAATGACTCTACAACTTCTCTAAGGAATAGAGACCCTTTTTTAACACCAATCTTTTCTGAGGGTCATAACTGATGGAATGTTAAGCACAGAGTTAGAAAGACCTACTTCTGTCACATACTGGCTGTGTGTGATTTTAGATAGGGACCTGAAACTCAGTGTCCCCAGGCAACTCTTAAGACTGAAGTCTAAATTGTAAATCAGCCAAGTCTCTATATTGGTAGGAAAAGTTTCATCATTGGATGTTTCTATACTAATAAAATCACTAGCATAATCCAAAAAAAATTCTTCTAGTGGTGTTGTATTCTGCAAATCATGAAACTTGGCCGTTTTCAAAGAAATGAAATTTAAAATTGTTCGGAGGAAATTAAGAGGTGGATAATAGATGGGAGCAGAGTTCAACACAAGTCAAACAAGGAATTGTGTGAGTGCTGTGGTATAAAGACTTCGCTAAAAATATGAAAGACCAAATAAAGGAGGGGTGGGCTGCTTATATAGTGAGAATTATGTGTGGCCCATGTGTTTCCCTTGGTATTCATGTAATATCTGGAGAGCAAAGCTAATGCTCTTGGATAGACCCCAGGAGTTCCACAGGATGATTGTATGTAAATGAATTGTGATCAGTATAAATGGAGGGAATAACTGTATCATTGAGGTCACAAATCCATTTGCATATTAGAGCTGACTTGAATGATAGCATTAGAACAAAAATAATTATTATTTGAACTTTGAATAGAATATTAAAATTATCAAAAAATTTGATAATTCTGTGATATAAGTACAATAACTCATATCAACATATATTTGAGACCATACAATAATTAAATCTAATCTATTTAACAAACAGAAATTAGTACTGTAAAAAATCTTGAGAAAGAAACTATCCACAGTGGTCTTTTGAGTAGGTGGGATAAGAATATGAATATGTTTTGTCCAATTTGTGGTTCAGTGAATTGAGAGCTAAGTCTAGAGAATGGAGATCCTCTCAAATCTGACATTCCTAGCTAAGTGACCCTAAGCAAGTCACTTAACCTCCATTGCCTAGCCCTTACCACTCTCCTGCCTTGGAACCAATACACAGTATCGGCTCTAAAATAGAGGGTAGGAATCAGGCTCAACCTCACATTTTTTCAAATGGGATAACAAAGGCTCTAGAGATGGTGACTTGTCCAAATTCTCTCACATACATTGAATTAAAACACAAGTGGATGTCTACTGACTTTCAGCCATATCATATTGCCTTTCATATTAGAAAGTAATGCTATTTTAGAATTACTTGGGAAAGCAGATTCAAATATGTAGAGTAAAGACGACATTTCTAAGTAGCTGTCACTGTAATGAGTTATTCATTAATGTTTGGCTACAAAACTTTATTATGAAGTAGATGGTAAATATGCTGGGTTCTTGAAAGCCATGCCAACAGTATAGTTCTACCAAGATGGCAGAGCTTTGTACCCACTGTCTAAGTTAGGTTTCACAGTGATTAGAGTGCAGCTAGACTTGGAGTCAGGAAGGCTTGAGTTCAAGTCTTGTTCCTGAAAGGTGACCTTTATCTATATAGTGGAAATAATAGCACCCACCTCAGAGGGCTGTGGTAAAGAGCAAAGATTACATATGTAAAGCTTTTAGTAAACTTTATGGCATTATAGGAATGCCTGTTATTATTTTTATTATTAGAGGTGGGCCACCAGCAGATTGATTGTTATTGGCTATTGCATCTACAAAACATTGTACTAAGCCACAGAATCTGGCTAGTGAAGTCACAGATCTTTTGGGCAAGAGAGAATTTAAGGAGTTTTGAATAATTGCTGATTCTTTGTCCCCTTCATGTCCAGGATGGTTTGGTAGAAAGATGGGTGAGGACCTTGATTCAAATCCTGTTTCTGCTACTTACTACCTGTGTCACCCTGGCCAGGTCACATCAACTCTCTAGGCCTTGCTTCTTCATCTGTAAAATAAGTGACTGCACTAGATGGCTTCTGAGTGTTCTTCCAACTCTTGATCCATGAGCCTATACTCCTTTATTAACCTTATTCTCCATTGCCCTTTGTCTTTATTCTCTCAATTTCTGTTTAAAGTACCATCATCTAAACATTCTAGCATCACTCATTGGAATCCTCTTATTTCTGGCTCATTTGTCATCCTCCCATTCTTTTTGAGCCATGAAGCTATTCAGTTCATTGAAAAGAGTTAATGGGCTCTCCAGAACCACTAACTTCCTACCAAGGAATGACTTAAGTCCTGATGAGCATTTGCTTCATTAAGCTATCAAAGGTAATAATTAAACCTCTGGAAGGAACTTGGGAATGGTCATTGACTCATTCATCCTGAGTGATGCCGTGGCTATCTGTGGGCATGATTTTGATGGCTGTGAATGTTTGTTGCAGGAACACCAGGAAAGCATCCTGGGCAACACTATGCAGAGTGTCATCACCCTACTCAACAATCTGGTTGCCTACAAAGACTCGAATATGAAGCTGTTCTATGAACAAGGTAAGCATTTCTTGGAGCCCAATTCTGGCCATTTGCTGTTGATCCTAAATTAATCAGATTTTGTTCACACAGCCAAAATCTGCCATTTATTACAATGAAGGTTCATTTCACTAATGCTAAGATTTCGTGGTTTTATAGCTGTTTTATAGATATCAGTATTGTATAATTGCTTTCATTCAGTCATTTTAGTGGTATGGTCCTTCTTCCTCCAATATAGTTCACAAGTCCTTTCTACACTTTCATAAATAGTCTAATGAGTTGCTGTTATTTAAAAAATCATTAGCTTGAAATAAAGCTATAATTAGGCTTAGGACAAGGATGGCCTTTATCCAAGTGCCCAAAACTTTGAGAGAATAACTGAATGTAATACCTTGCTATCAAGAGGAGTTAATTAAGTAGGAGGCAGAGTCACTCTTGGCCCACTGGGTTCAAGATCAAGAGCAAACTAGGAAGCTGGTGTAAGATATTCTCCTCTGTTTCCTCAGTGTGTCCCACCATTGGCAGGAGCTTCTCTTCTCCCTCCCACCCCTGACCTCAGCAGGCAGCTGGTGATGTCTGGCTGGCTGTCCCTCCCGAGCCTGTGGGGTGTCCACCTTTTTGGAAATGAGCCACCTGCACCAAGCCAAACCAACTCTCAGCCTGCTGGGTGCTGCTGCTTCTACCCTTACTACATCTTGTCTTTAGGCATCACTGTAGATGTCATCAGAGAACATCTACATCCTTAAATGATCTCTGGGTCCTCTACGTAGCTCTCAGACAGCCCATTTGACAATCTCGGGAAGAAGGTTGGTTTTATGCTCACCTTCAGTTTTCCTGCCCTCATTCACTTTCTTAACTCTTGAGTCTCTTTCATCCATGAAAGGGAGGAAAAAACTAGGTGCCATTTCTCTTATACTGGTGCTTTCCTGTCCAGCCAAGCCTTTCTAGGTTAGAGTTCTCCTTCTCTTCCCCATCTTCTTTTCTACAACTCTACCCACATGTTTTGCCTTATGCTTGGTCCCTTCTCCATTTGTAGATGCAATCAGAGGGCCAGGGCACGCTCACCTAGTCCTAGTTAGTTGTTTTCCAAAGACGCTGCTATTTCCTCATTGATAGTAAGTACATAGAAGAGTCTGAAGAGAACTTGAATGGCGTCCCCAGGTTCTTCATTCCAGCATTCCTTCCAGCCTTGCTGGACCATGCTGGGAGTCTCGGTCCTCAGAAACCATGCTAGGGAAGCCAAAGCTTTTACTGGACCCGCCAAGCTAGAACTTTCACTACTAAATTCCCTTTGGACTTCCTGCTTTTGGTATTAGGTTTACGCTGTCTTCCTAGACATCCATTTTAGAAAGTGTCACCTCATTTTTAGTCATTTGTTATTTCACTTGGTTTTTTTCACTTCATATAAAAAGAGGTTTTCATTTTTGGACTTTCCTAACATTAAATTCCACGTTCTAAAATACTTGCAGGATTCTTCCAATTGAAGCTTATCCCCATTTATTTGTTTTTAAAACCCTTACCTTCCATCTTAGGATCAATACTATGGAAAGGTTCCAAGGCAAAAGAGTAGTAAAGGTAAGACAATGGGGGGTAAGTGAATTTTCCAGGGTCGCACTTCTAAGAAGTGACTGAGGCCAGATCTGAACCTAGGATCTCCCATCTCTAGACCGTCTGACTCTCCATCCACTGAGCCACCTACCTGCCCCCTGATTTTCCCCATTCATAACACATTAGGAACTTAGTATCATAATCAGCTCTCAGTTTTTTACCCTAATGGAGATAAGTCACACCACAAATTAGGCAAAGCTGCTCATAGAACCATTCTGCTCTCTCTGCAGCACTGTCCCTCCTCAGTTAGTTGAAATAATCTGGCTTTCCCAGCACAAAGAGCAACTGACGATGAGGGGTAGTAACCGTCGAGCTCACAGACAGGCAGTGAGTCGAAGCTAGTTTGGGCTCAAAATGTCACACGATTCCCATGTGAACTTGGAGAACCATCTGTTCTTGGAGTCCTTTGTTTTGGGACTCTTTGTTATTCTCATTTGCTTAATGTAACTGTGATTCCTCCACTCTGAAACTGTTTTCAGGTTCAGCTCATTGCATATAACATTTTTATTCTTATCAGGGAAGGAATTCATAACGTCAGGTAAGACCTTTTCTTTGTTTATATATTCAAAAATATAACTGAATTATTAACATTTAAAAACTGGCTGCTGGCTAGTGTATATGCGTTGACCTTTATATAATGGATATTAATACAAGTTTCTGTATTACTGGCATGACAGTATGAATGATGGATTTACATGGCAAACTGCGGTCATCCAATAAACCACAGCAGCTCCAAAGGAGCATTTAAAGAAATTATGTATGTCTTCAATAGCTCATGATGGCTCCAAAAAGAAATTCTCATTTTTTAGAAGGTTTATTACAAAACTGCCTAAATCGGTATTTACCCAGGAGACCAGAAAATCACTTGGGTAGGTGCTTTGGATTTATGGATCAGTAGCATACAGTGGATTGCTTTCAAAAAACTCTTTTCTTTTAAAAAGAAAATTCAAAATCATGTCTTAAAATAACCAAGCCTCACACCATTCTCTATACAACATATCTTTTTAAGTAAAAATATTTTCAAGATTAGGCTATTAAGTTGCAACAGAAGTCAAGAGATAGCAGGAACTTTTTACATTTCAATCTGGCACTCCTTTAAAATCTTAAGAGCCTGACATCTGTTTTTACAAGTAGAGATTGAAACAGTTCTAAGGATGTTAAAAAGCAATGATAAATAAATGTACCTTACAGTTCATCTAGGTAGTTCAAGGTAGGAAACATCCCTAGATGATGGTCATTCAACCTATAATCAAAACTTCTCCTAATGAGAAGCTTACTTCTTCACAAAGAAGTTGGTATAGTTTGGGGAGTTCTAAGAGTTAGCAAGGGCAATCTTGTATTCAGTGAAAATCTGCCTCCATGTAATTTGTACCCAGAGGACCTACTTAAGCCTTCCAAGGCTACACAAAATTCATATCTATGGTCTAAGTTTATTTGGAGAATACTTCACAGAACAAAATCTTTAAAGAGTCCTTAAAACAACTCTTTTGAGGGTTGGGAGAGTCTGAGCAGTCTCTTAAAGCCCATTCAATCCATAATCTAAAATTACATTTAATCAATTCATAGTGACCATCAATAAAAAGTGTATTTCTCAGTTTTAAAAAATGATAGCAGTGTAATAATTTGACGTTAAATGATACTTTTCCTTTAAATCCTCTGTAGGCTTAATGGCTCTCAGTTTCCCCATCTGGTAAATGAGGTTTTTGGAATAAATGATGACTATTTTTCTGCCCATCCCCAAGTCTATAATTCTATAATAATGCCTTGATTTCATTCAATGAACTCTCTTCCTTATTCAGTGATTGATCACTTACCTGTTTCTGTGCATTATATATCTTTTCTCCTTGTTTCCATTGGCTGCTCATTTTATGGATAACATTTCTAGCAGAGTTTGGTGAATGAGGATACTGAGTTTCATCTTTCTATTTTCCCATTCCTAGGAATAACTTAATCATTTGTGGGCATTAGCATTATTCTTAGGTTTTCCTGATCAGACAATCTTAAAGGATTTCATGAAGTGGCATACAATGGACACTTTTTAGAACATTCTGTATGAAATTTAGGGCCTTAATGCAGGCAAGAGCTTTTGTGAAGACATTAGGCTAATAAAGTAAGACCTTTCCTAAAAATTGCCCAGCCTGTTTACATGAGCCTGGAGCGACCTCCCCCTCTCCCTCCTAGTCCCTCTCCTCCATCCTCCCAATCCTCATCCACTGTCTCTACCTGTTGAAATCCTTCAAGTACCAGCTATCAGAGACACCACCTCCTTTATCATTCCTTTTTGATCTGTTTAGAAATGATTCTTTCCACTCCAAATCTCTCATGCTGGCTTCTATACATGCAACCGCATTCTAACTTGTATTATAGTTACTTTTGTGCAAATCTCATCCCCATTCTAAATTATAAGCTCTTTTAGGACAGGGAGTAAGCCATTTAATCTTGATGTAGCCAGTGTCTGATACAGTTTATTGAAATGAAATCTTGCATCTCCAGAAATTTAAATGGACAGCAAGGAATAGAAAAGACATGACTTGGTCTGTCTTCCAACATGAGAGACGTGGGAAATTAAATGACCCCTTGGTCCTAAGAGTACCTAAGACTTTACCAATCAAAGTTCAACCATCCCATTGGCTACCAGGAACAAACCAGACATTTGATGCTTCTTTCCACAAAGATTCTACAAAGCATGAGCTAAAGTGTCTATGGTAAATTTGGCAAACTGCATTTTAGTAATCCAGTTCATAGAGCACAGAGTTCCATTTCGCTATTGAGAAGATCACACCTTAGGGGAGAGACGTGTCTGGTCCTCCAGAAAGCAAGGAAAGAACATTTGGGAATGTGACTGCCAACTCCTTGAGTTCAGTGATTCATGGGAGAGCAGAAGGTCCAAGAGGTCCTAAGACATCGTAGCTGATGAAAATTGCCTTGTTTCAAGATAGGAGCCACCCAAATTCTCTAATCTTTTCTAGATGCCTCTTTTGACCTCTCAATGTAGTTTAATTTTATCTACCTTGGGGTGTTCATCTTTAGCTAAGGTTGATTCTGGATCATAGCTGTGCCATTGACCAGGATTTGGTGAGGTTTTTTTAATTTCTTCAATGGCTGATTATTTTACATGTCCCAAGATAGCCTAGGCATATTTCCTACTTTTATGTACTTAATAATATCAAAGTTCTTCTTTTTGGATGAACAGTTGTTGAAGTATGATCCCAAATGTTCAAATAAAAGGGACAATTAAAGAAATTTAAAGAAACACTTGTAAATTTGACACTTATACTCTAGTGACCAATTTAAAATGAAGGGATTCAAGTGTTTTTTTTCTAAAGCTCTTGATTTTATTCTGTACTTGAAGTTTCTTCCTCTCAAATCAATTAAATACCAACAAGGCACTCTATAATTCAGTTAGAATATTTATTTTTCTGCATGTTCCTGAAGATTATTTAAATTGCTGGAGAGGGCAGGAATTATATTCAACTCAACGTTTTTGAGCCAGAATCAACATCCAATGAAAATAGAAATTAATATTGATTACCAACATGGCAATAATTATTATAAAATACATTCATATTGTGTTTGCTTAACTATTCAGAAAATAACCGCAAGGTCCAAATATGTCATCTGAGAAAAAATTAGCATGATACTGTCTAGATTTTGGTAACATGTTAGTAATTGTAAATGTAAAATCCCCTACCCTTTTATTTGATTAATGTTAGCATTCTAGTATAAAAGTTAGCACCCATAATGGCCTTTTGGTACTATAGCACACTCCCTTTTTTAGCTGATATAGATGATTTTCTTATATTATTGTACTCTTCCTCTAGCTGAGGTTGATGCTATACTACCTATGCTTTTTGATATATTTGTCACATTACCTTAAGCATCAAGATATAACTCTGGCATAGTATGAGAGAATGTGACTCTATCTTAGTTAAATAACATCAGTATTTAAGATTAAGTAATTATCAGTAAGTTTTTCATTAAATTCCGTTATACTAGATCAGTATATTATACTAGATCAGATTATTTATAGTTTAGCTGTCTTGGAATTAAACTAATACTCAATTATTAGTTCCGTTCCGTAAGCATTAAAATACTTCTAAAGATAGTTATCACTTCAGGTTTTTCTAATGCGTCTCTACCCTTTGCTCTATTATTTGAAGTTCTGGTTTAAAACTCACCCATGTCATCTGATTTTACTTGATGCTTGAGGACCTATAAAGAGATTTGACCATTAGGGGAAACTCTATGACTGATCCCTGGAGAACTGATTCTGTTCCTGACCTTTTACTTGAAGCATCATTATTTTGTGTATAAAAGAAGGCTATTCACAAGGCTCAAGGTCTTTGGTCTTGACCAGTCCAGCTTTATTGTGGGACTGACCCTCTCTCAATAAACCTATTTCTTTTTGCCTTGGAGACTTTGTTTCTTTTATTGGAATTTCTGCTGATTAATATTTTTGCCACAGTAATGAAGACAATATATAATATAACAATACAACATAATATAATATAATATAGTATAAATATGTGATATAATAAAATTTAATACAATTAATATAACATAACATAATATAATATAATTAATATAATATAATGGATTTTGCCATCTTCATTGGCTTAAAATTCCAGAGGTTATTTTTTCCATACAGGGTAGTATGGGCCAAGATTAATTTTTTAAAATTGTTTCTTAAACCCCTCTTTTTGCATTCACATTCTTCCTCCCTTCCTCCCCTTTCCCTATGATCCAGAAAACCAGCATTAGCTCAACTTTCAGTTCTATATATGAATTGAGGACAAAAGTAGTTAATTTGAGCAATTTTTCATTTCATTTCTTCCCAAAAGATGACAGTTTTATCTTTGAAGAAATATCATGTGGCATCAGCCAAGAATGCCATTTATTGAATTTTATGTCACCATAAAGTCAAGTTGATTAGTTGATTTATTTTTGTTGCCTCTCTTGCAGTCACACTAACCACTGCAAACTTAGATGACTTAATGATTCAGCAATACTTATTGCCAGGAACACCTGGCAAGTTTCATGAAATGAAGAACTATCTGTTTGTGACATGGACATCCTAATAATGGTCTTTTTCACACCCCAAACCCACAAAACTGAAGAACTTTAAAGGTTCAGGTGGAAGACTTCAATTCATTCTCTTTCCATCCACTAATTCAGCCTTGCTGGGAAACTGGTGATACTCGCAGGAAATTAGAAATGGATTCCATCAGGAAAAGAATTTGCAGAACAGCATGGTACAGTGGGAAAAGCATGGAATTTGGAGTCAAAAGACCTTAGTTCAAATCCTGGCAGAGTGACTTATTGTGTGAACTTGGGCAAATTCTTAGTTTTCCTCATATATCAAATGAGATACATGAAGTAGATTAGGAATTCTTAATCCTTTTTTGAGACATTTAACCCTTTGACATCTGAAACTCGAGTGCCTTCTCAGAATAATGCTTCTAAAAAAACAAAATTTAAAAAATTTATATATATACAAAGTCAGTCAAATATATTGAAATAATTATAAAAATATGGATTTGTTTAAGTTCATAGACTTCAAGTTAAGAACTAAATTTTCTTTGAGGTCCCTTTCAATTGCTGATCAATTTTTCTAAAGTTCAGTCTAACACTCCTTAACTGAATTGTACCACAAAATTACAGCTCTAGAAGGAGGGCACCTCAGATCATGTACTCTCACCTAAAGCTGAACAGGAATCTCATAGCTGGATGGATAGATGGATGGATGAATAGATGGATGGATGGATGGATGGATGGATGGATGGATGGATGGATGGATGGATGGATGGATAGATGGATGAATGGATGGATGGATGGATGGATGGATGGATGAATGGATGGATGGATAGAACTATATCTGTATGTGAAGAGAGAGAGAGAGAGGAAAGGATGGAGGAAGGAGGAAGGAGCATATCCAGAAGTGTTCCTGGGGAAATGATGGGGAGATTCATTGAGTTTATCTAATAGTAGGATGTTCACAGAGATTCATGTCAAAAAGATCTATATCTTTCCTTAACTACAGGCTACATCCCCCATGAGCTAACATTATGACTATGCCTATGAGAAAATATATAAACTCCTTAGCATTCTGCATTTTGGTTCCAGCTTTTCTTTGTAGTCTTATCAATTGTACTTAACATTGTACACTATGCATTCCTTACAAATTGAACTAGTATTATCTATTCCTTCATCTAGTTCTTCCTTTTCCTACTTTCATGAATTCATACAAATAAATTTCTCTTATATATAATGAATTTCCTCTTTGTTTCAGACTTTTGAAATCCTTTTCTTCCTTCTGAGTCCACACATATGTACCTACTCCATGAATTCTTCCCTGACTTCCCTCATGTCTCCCACCCTGTTGAAAGTAATTTCTTTATTCACTTCCAGGTCACATAATGAACAAGCTGAGGGACTAGACTGTAGAGGTCTTGAGAATCTCTTAAACATCTCTGAAATAGCTTTTATATTCAAGAGATAAACCTGTTTCAGCTCTCTCCATAGTCTAGGACAAAAAGAACCCACACAAAATAAAAATCCATTAAACTTACAGCAGAGCATATAATCATCCAGCACCACTTTCCCCAACTCAGCAAAGCAACACAAACTTGTAAGAAAACAAAACTCTATACCCCAATGTCCATCTCCCTTCCATCCAGGAAAAAAAATAGTAGAAATTTGCTCAAGTTCAGATGTTAACATAATAATACTCTGCTGCAATAGATCTCAGTAAGAGAATGGAACAGAGGGAAATGGTACAGAACATTTGTGAGGCTATGTGATACTCTACAAAGTCAAATGGAAAAAAAGCCTTAGATTGATCTGGAGCCAAACCTATCTCCCAAGAAGACACTTTGGGCAAAAACGGAATCTAATGAACTTGAATTTTCCAGTATAGAAAGAGATTAAGGAGCTTTAAAATCTCCCTTCAGGGAAAGCATTATTAGATAGGAGAGAGTCATAAAGTGAACAATAAGGGAAAACATACTAAAATTACCAGAAATTTCAGGAAGAAGAAAGCCCAATTAAAGACTTCAAACATAAGTTAATAGATGAGTAGGGAAGATATTAGTAGTTAAAAAGGAATATGGCCTTTAAATCACAGAACAGAGTTTAGACATCTATGAATAAATATTGCAAGACAAAGGAAAATCAATCATTACTCAATGAGATAGATGGCCAGATGGAACCAAAACATGATGTTCTTGAATGGTTTAAAAGAGAAAGAAGAATTTTGAAAGCAAACTTTATGACCTGCAAATCAGAAATAATTGGCAGAATAGAAAAAAACTTGAATTAAAAAAAAAGAAAAAAAACTTGAATTTACAATAAATTTGACCAAAAAAAAAAAAGAAAGAACATTAGATTAGAATCAAAGATATATGGAAATGAATTACAAAATATTGAACAGAAGAATAAAAAATCAATAACATTACAAGAAAGCTTGAGCTCGACTTCTGGGTAAACATGGCTGCAATCTAGACACTAATAGCTTCCTCTCCCCAGCACCCAATGAAATAAGACTACCTCAAAAGAGCATAAAAATCATCTTTGGAAGAACAGAGGTACTCTACAGTAGGGTACAGCAATGAAGGCACATGGGGTTTGAGCATTTCCACACTATAATAAGGAAAAAAAACTCACACCGAAACATGATCTGAACTACCATCCCCCACCTCACCTACAGAACCAGAGTAGGGACCAGCTTGCTCACTGGAGACAGAGAGTGAGTGAAGAATGTCTCTGTAGTGGCGGGGGAGGTGGGGTACACCAGTGTCCTTGGGATCTAATTAGGACTTCCAGGGAACTACCCCTCAGAGCGGTTTCACAGGAGACCGCTGCGCACTGGCGAGCTCACAGACCGCGGGTGCTCTTGCAAACTGAGAACATTGAGGAGACTCTAGAGGCTGCCTGAGTCAAAAGCTCCACTCCTGGCTGTAGTGAGGGGGGGACCCACCAGGGTTCTTGGAAACTGACAAGGACTACCAGAGAACTATCCCTTAGAGCGGTTTCACAGGAGACTCCTGTGCATGGGAGAGCAGAGACCACAGACCACAGGCCTGCTAACAAACTGTGGAGGCTGCAGAAGAACCTGCCTGAGGCAAAAGCACCACCACTTAAATCCACAGAAAACCAACCCATCTCAATCAGACTTCTGACTAAAAAGGAAAGGGAAAACCACCAAAGGGATGGCTCATAGTGCCCAAGATCAACCCTCCAAGAAGAAGTGACTATTGAAAACATTTCCTGAGGGAAAACCCAGGCTACAGAGGAAAAATAGGATGAAATTCAAACAAAATCAAAACCTTCTTTAAAAAATGGAAATTGATTCAAAATCACCTTAGACAAAATAAAATACTTAGGAATCTATCTCCTGAGACAAACACAGGAACTATATGAACACAACTACAAAACACTCTCCACACAATTAAAACTAGACTTGAACAATTGGAAAAACATTAACTGCTCATGGGTAGGATGAGCCAATATAATAAAAATGACCATCCTACCCAAACTCATTTATCTATTTAGTTCCATACCCATTGAACTTCCAATTTTTTTTTTTACTGATTTAGAAAAAACCATAACAAAGTACATTTGGAAGAACAAAGGATCAAGGATATCTAGGGAAATAATGAAAAAAAATACAAAGGAAGGGGGCCTTGCAGTCCCAGATCTCAGACTATATTATAAAGAAGTGGTCATCAAAACAATTTAGTACTGGCTAAGAGACAGAAAGGAGGATCAGTGGAATAGATTCCGGGTAAGTGACCTCAGCAGGACAGTATACGATAAACCCAGAGAACCCAGCTTTTGGGACAAAAATCCACTATTTCATAAAAACTGCTGGGAAAATTGAAGGACATTGTGGGAAAGATTAGGTTTAGATCAACACCTCACACCCTACACCAAGATAAATTGAAAATGGGTCAATGACTTGAACATAAAGAAGGAAACTATAAGAAAATTAGGCAAACACAGAATGGTATACATGTCAGACCTTTGGGAAGGGAAAGATTTTAAAACCAAGAAAGACATAGAAAGAGGCACAAAATGCAAAATAAATAATTTGGAATCCATCAAATTAAAAAGGTTTTGTACAAACAAAACCAATGTAATTAAAATCAGAAGGAAAACAACAAATTGGAAAGCAGTCTTCATAGAAACCTCTGACAAAGGTTTAATTACTCAAATTTACAAAGAGCTAAATCAATTGTACAAAAAAATCAAGCCATTCTCCAATTGATAAATGGGCAAGGGACATGAATAGGCAGTTCTCAGCCAAAGAAATCAAAACTATTAATAAGCACATGAAAAAGTGCTCTACATCTCTTATAATCAGAGAGATGCAAATCAAAACAACTCTGAGGTATCACCTCACACCTAGCAGATTGGCTAACATGACAGCAAAGGAAAGTAATGAATGCTGGAGGGGATGCAGCAAAGTAGGGACACTGATTCATTGCTGGTGGAGTTGTGAATTGATCAAACCATTCTGGAGGGCAATTTGGAACTATGCCCAAAGGGCGATAAAAGACTGTCTGCCCTTTTACCCAGCAATAGCACTGCTGGGGTTGTACCCCAAAGAGATAATAAGTAAAAAGACTTGTACAAGAATATTCATAGCTATGTTCTTTTTGGTGGGCAAAAATTGGAAAACGAGGGGATGCCCTTCAATTGGGGAATGGCTAAACAAATTGTGGTATATGTTGGTGATGGAAAACTATTGTGCTAAAAGGAATAATAAAGTGGAGGAATTCCATGGAGACTAGAACAACCTCCAGGAAGTGATATAGAGCGAGAGGAGCAGAACCAGGAAATCGTTATACACAGAGTCTGATACACTGTGGTATAATCGAAGGTAATGGACTTCTCCATTAGTGTCACTGCAATGTCCCTGAACAATCTGCAGGGATCTAAAAAACACTATCCACAAGCAGAGGATAAACTGTGGGAGTAAAAACACCAAGGAAAAGCAACTGCTTGACCACAGGGGTGGACAGGATATGACTGAGGAGAGACTCTAAATGAACACTCTAATGCAAATACCAACAACAAGGAAATGGGTTCGAATCAAGAACACATGTGATACCCAGTTGAATCATGCATCGTCTATGGGAGAGGTGGGGGGGGGGGTGGAAGAAAATGATCTTTGCTTTCAATGAATAATGTTTGGAAATGACCAAATAAAATAATGTCTAAAAAAAAATGGAAATTGTCCACCAGCTCTGGAAGAACTCAAATTGGAGCTTATCCAAAAGATGGAAACCTTCTGGCAAAAAAATGGGAAAAAATTCAGAGAGAGGTCAACAGTCTGATAGACAAGAACTCCCAATTGGAGAAACAGCTGGAACCCTCAAACAGTAGGGCAGACCAAACTGAAAAACAAAACCAGTCCTTAAAGACCAGAATTAAGCAACTGGAAGACAATGATCTTGCAAAACAGCAAGAATTAATAAAGCAAAATAAAAAAAAATTAACGAATTAGAAGAAAACATAAAATATCTCACTGACAAGGTGACAGACCAGGAAAGCAGAGGAACAATTTGAGAATCATTGGTTTACCTGAAAAACCAGAGATAAACAAAAATCTTAATGCCACACTAAAAGAAATAATCAAAGAGAATTGCCCTGGTGTTCTCAAACAAAGGGGGAAAATAGAAATTGAAAGGGTTCATAGAACACTCTCTATACTAAATCCCCAAAAGACAACCCCCAGTAATGTAATTGCTAAATTCAAGAGCTTCCAAGCTAAGGAGAAAATCTTACAAGAAGCCAAAAAGAGAAACTTCAGATACAAAGGAGCACCAATAAGGATTACACAAGACCTACCAACGGCCACCCTAAAAGACCACAAAGCCTGGAACACGATATTCAGAAAGGCAAGATAACTGGGTTTTCAACAAAGAATCAGCTACCCATCAAAACTGACTATATACTACCAGGGGAAAGTATGGGCATTCAACAAAATAGAAGATTTCCAAGTATTTGTAAAGAAAAGACCAGAACTCAGTGGAAAGTTTGACATCCAAACACAAAGAGCAAGAGAAACATGAAAGGTAAATATGAAAGAAAGGGAAAAGGAGAAAAATGTTTTTTTTTCCTTTCTTTTATTCAAACTCTCTTCTATAAAGACTACAATTAGATCAAATTATATATATATATTAACATATGGGGGAAATGTTATGGGTAACTCTCAAAAATTGTATGCATTAATAGAGTAATCAGAAGAATCACTCATAGGGAAAGATTGGGGCATTAACATGATTTGTAGGAAATAAACAAAAAGAAAGGAAAAGGGAGGGGGGGGGGTCAATGATGGTACCAAGATATACTTGAAGAAATAGAAATAAATTAAATAGAATAATCTTTGTCACACAAAGATATACACAGGAAGGGAAGGGGAAGAATTCTCTTATAAGAAGGAGAAGAAGAGAGTGCTATTGGTATTACTTAAACCTTACTCTCAGCGAAATCAACTCTGAAAGGGAAGAGCATTTAGATCCATTGGGACCTTGAATTCTATCTTATCCAACAGGGTAAGGGAGAAGGGAAAACTAAGGGGGTGGGGGGGTAGGGGAAAGGTAGTTCAAAAAGGGTGAGAAGGAGAGGGGGGAGGGAAATTAGCAGACCCCCCCAAAAAATAAACAAAAAGGGAACAAAAAGGGAGGGGCCATAAAGGGAAGCATAGCAAGGGAGGGGACAAGGGGGACTGATTTAAAGTAAACCACTGGTTATAGCAAAAGAATAAAGGTCAGAAGTAGGAGATGATATCAAAATGCTGGGGAATTCACAAATGACAGTCATAACTTTGAATGTGAATGGGATGAACTCACCCATAAAACGTAGACGAATAGCATAATGGATTAGAATCTAAAACTCTACCATATGTTGTCTTAACGAAACACACATGAGGTGGGTAGATACTCACAAGGTCAGAATTAAAGGTTGGAGTAAGACTTATTGGGCCTCAACTGACAAAAAGAAGGCAGGAGTTGCAATCATGATATCTGACAAAGCCAAAGCAAAAATAGACCTGATTAAAAGGGATAGGGATGGTAAATGCATCCTGATGAAAGGGAGTATAGACAACGAGGAAATATCACTAATCAACATGTAAGCACCAAATGGTATAGCACCCAAATTTATAATGGAGAAACTAGGAGAATTGAACGAGGAAATAGATAATAAAAGTATACTAGTGGGAGATCTGAACCAACCACTATCAAATTTAGATAAATCATAAATAAGAAAGAGTTAGAAGAGGTGAATGAAATCTTAGAAAATTAAAGTTAATAGATATATGGAGAAAAATAGATAGGGACAAAAAGGAATACACCTTCTTTTCAGTATGACATGGCACATTCACAAAGATTGATCGTAAACTAGGTCATAAAAACATGGCATACAAATGCAGAAAAGCAAAAATAATTAATGCACCCTTTTCAGATCACAAGGCAATAAAAATAATGATCAGTAAGGGCACATGGAGAACAAAATCAAAAGTCAATTGGAAATTAAATAATATGATGCTCCAAAATCAGTTAGTTAGAGAACAAATCATAGAAACAATAATTTCATTGAAGAAAATGACAATGGTGAGACATCCTTTCCAACCTTATGGGATGCAGCCAAAGCAGTACTCAGAAGAAAATTCATATCCCTGAGTGCATATATTAACAAATTAGGGAGGGCAGAGATCAATGAATTGGACATGCAAATAAAAAAACTTGAAAGTGAACAAATTAAAAATCCCCAGAAGAAAACCAAATTAGAGATCCTAAAAATTAAGGGAGAATATAATAAAATTGAAAGTGATAGAACTATTGAACTAATAAATAAGACTAGAAGCTGGTACTTTGAAAAAACAAACAAAATAGACAAGGTACTGGTCAATCTAATTTAAAAAAAAAAGGAGAGAAGAATAGCAAATTAACAGTCTCATAGGTGAATAGGGGGACCTTACCTCCAATGAAGAGGAAATTAAGGCAATCACTAAAACCTTCTTTGCCCAGTTATACGGCAATAAATATGCCAATCTAGGCAATATGGACAAATATTCACAAAAATATAAATTGCCTAGACTAATAGAAGAAGAAATAGAATTCTTAAATAATCCCATATCAGAAAAAGAAATCCAACAGGCATCAAAGAACTCCCTAAGAAAAAATCCACAGGGCCTGATGGATTCACAAGTGAATTCTATCAAACATTCAAAGAACAGCTAATCCCAGTACTATACAACGTATTTGACATAATAAGCAAAGAGGGAGTTCTACCAAATTCCTTTCATGACACAAATATGGTACTGATTCCAAAGCCAGGCAGGTCAAAAACAGAGAAAGAAAACTACAGACCAATCTCCTTAATGAACAGAGATGCAAAAATCTTAAACAGGATACTAGCAAAAAGTCTCCAGCAAGTGATCAGGAGAGTCATTCAATATGATCAAGTAGGATTTATACCAGGAATTCAGGGCTGGTTCAATATTAGGAAAACCCAAGCAAACCAACAAAAATCACATGATAATCTCAATAGATGCAGAAAAAGCCTTTGATAAAATACAACATTCATTCCTATTTAAAACACTAGAAAGCATAGGAATAGAAGGGTCATTCCTAAAAATAATAAACAGTATAAATCTAAAACCATCAGCAAACATCGCCTGCAATGGGGATAAACTAGATGCATTCCCAATAAGATCAGGAGTGAAAGAAGGATGCCCATTATCACCTGTATTATTTAACATTTACTAGAAACACTAGCAGTATCAATTAGAGAAGAGAAAGAAATTGAAGGCATTAAAATAGGCAATGATGAGACCAAGCTATCACTCTTTGCAGATGATATGATTGTCTACTTAAAGAATCCTAGAGAATCAACAAAAAAGCTAGTGGAGACAACTTTAGCAAAGTTGCAGGATATAAAATAAACCCACATAAGTCAGCAACATTTCTATATATTTCCAACACATCTCAGCAGCAAAAATTAGAGAAATCCCATCCAAAATCACCTTAGACAAAATAAAATACTTAGGAATTTATCTGCCGAGATAAACACAGGAACTATGTGAACACAACTACAAAACACTCTCCACACAACTAAAACTAGACTTGAGCAATTGGAAAAACATTAACTGCTCATGGGTAGGACAAGCTAATATAATAAAAATGACCATCCTATGCAAACTTAGCTATCTATTTAGTGCCATACCCATTGAATTTTCAAAAAACTTTTTTACTGAATTAGAAAAAAACCCATAAGAAATTTCATTTGGAAGAACAAAGGATCAAGGATATTCGGGAAAATAATGAAAAAAAAAATACAAAGGAAGGTGCCCTTGCAGTCCCTGATCTCAAACTATATTATAAAGCAGTGGTTATCAAAACAATTTGATACTGGCTAAGAGACAGAAAGGAGGATCAGTGGAATAGACTTGGGGTTAGTGACCTCAGCAAGACAGTGTATGAGAAACCCAAAGACCCCAGCTTTTGGGACAAAAATCCACTATTTGATAAAAACTGCTGGGGAAACTGGAAGACAGTGTGGGAGATATTCGGTTTGGATCAACATCTCACACCCTACACCAAGATAAACTCAGAATGGGCGAATGACTTGAACTTAAAGAATGAAACAATAAGTAAATTAGGTGAACACAGAATAGTATACATGCCAGACCTTTGAGAAGGGAAAGATTTTAAAACCAAGCAAGAAATAGAAAGAGGCACAAAATACAAAATAAATAATTTTGATTACATCAAATTAAAAAGGTTTTGTACAAACAGTACCAATGTAACCAAAATTAGAAGGGAAGCAACAAATTGGGAAACCATCCTCATAACAAAAACCTCTGACAAAGGTCTAATTTCTCAAATTTATAAAAAGCTAAATCAATTGTATAAAAAATCAAGCCATTCTCCAAATGATAAATGGGCAAGGGACATGAATAGGCAGTTTTCAGCTAAAGAAACCAAAACTATTAGTAAGCACATGAAAAAGTGTTCTAAATCTCTTATAATCAGAGAGATGCAAATCAAAACAACTCTGAGGTATCACTTCACACCTAGCAGATTGGCTAACATGACAGCAAAGGAAAGTAATGAATGCTGGAGGGGATGTGGCAAAGTTGGGACATTAATGCATTGCTGGTGGAGTTGTGAATTGATCCAACCATTCTGGAGGGCAATTTGGAACTATGCCCAAAGGGCGATAAAAGACTGTCTGCCCTTTTACCCAGCAATAGCACTGCTGGGGTTGTACCCCAAAGAGATAATAAGTAAAAAGACTTGTACAAGAATATTCATAGCTATGTTCTTTTTGGTGGGCAAAAATTGGAAAACGAGGGGATGCCCTTCAATTGGGGAATGGCTAAACAAATTGTGGTATATGTTGGTGATGGAAAACTATTGTGCTAAAAGGAATAATAAAGTGGAGGAATTCCATGGAGACTAGAACAACCTCCAGGAAGTGATTCAAAGTGAAAGGAGCAGAGCCAGGAGAATATTGTACACAAAGACTGATACACTGTCGTACAATTGAATGTAATGGACTTCTCCATTGGTGTCACTGCAATGTCCCTGAGCAACCTGCAGGGATCAAGGAGAAAAAAAACACTACCCACAAGCAGAGGGCAAATGATGGGCGTAAAAACACCAAGGAAAGGCAACAGCTTGACTACAGGGGTGGAGGGGATATGATTGAGGAGAGACTAAATGAACACCCTAATGCAAAAACCAATAACATGGAAATGAGTTTGGATTGATTTCGGATGTGATACCCAGAGGAATCACGAATCACCAATTGGAGGGGTGGTGGAAGGGAGGGGGAGGAAATGAAAATGATCTTTGTTTCTAATGAATAATATTTGAAAATGATGAAATAAAATAATTTTTAAAAGGAAAAAAAAAAGAACGCTTGAGCTCCATAAGAGTAAAACATTGACCTCAAAGATAGAATGGTAGAAACAATTTAAGAATCATGTCTCTCTGAAGATTACTGTATTGATGACTTTAATGTCATAATGTAAGAAATGATAAAAGAAAACTTACTAGAAACTTTTGAACACAGAAAACAAGGGGTTAATTGAAAAGATTCACAGATTTCCTCCAGAAAAAAATTGTCACAAAGCAATTCCACTAAGAAACAAGTGGTATAAGCAAGCAGAAGAAAATTTTGAAGATAAAAAGGGACTTTAAATAACACAAGACTATTCTATATCCATAAGAAACTGTAGAAGAAAATGAAATATGTCTTGAAGAGCAAAGGAATTTAGAGATACAACCCATGGTGAATTACCCTGCAAATCTGAGAGTAATCATAATTTTTAAAAAAATGTGAAAATTCATTTAAAAAGAGATGTTTGAAACATTCCTTGAAATGTCTGAAAATCAGACATGCCTAAAAAAATAATTTCTTTCTCAAGCACCTCAGATAACAGAACTACAAGAAGCATAATATACAGCAATCGAGGCCAGTAAGAAGATAACCACATGAGACATGACAAGAGATGTATTTTTTTAATTTTCACAAGGAGACAAATGTGAAAGCAGTTATTCAAAAGTGGTTGTTGCTAATTAAAAGTTATAGTGGAAAAAAAACCAAGCATGAAATGTCATGTAGTAAAAATCTCAACACTGTCTGCAGATGAACTAATGTTCTGCAAGGAACTACATTAAAGAATGGGAGAGTTTGGAAGGGAGATACAATAGGATGGTATTGACTTTGAAAAACACAGAAATACTAAAGTAGCCATAAAAACCATATCTGCAATCAGGAAAGACACAAGCCCTTAATATCTGGCCTCTACGCAGAACCCAGTGTTAAATACAACAGAGTCATAAACTCTAGAGCTCTGAGAAAATCAACACACTAGATGATTCTCCACAGAACAATAGAACTTGGGAACTTATATAACTTTTGGGGAATTAAGTTCAGCAAATATACACTGACAATATTAAGCCTATATATACGAAATGTTCTGTCATCTAAAATTTCAAAGGAAAAGCTAAATGAATTCCAGATGGGTATAGTTAACAAAACAATCATAGTGGGGAACTAAAACTTTCCCCTCTTAGAACTAGATAAATCTAAACAAACAAACAAAAAACAAAGAAAAAAGGATGAATAGAATCTTAGATAAGTTAAATATGATAGCCATCTGGAGAGCACTGAATAGGAATAGAAAAGATTGTATCTTCTTAATGGTAGGTACATGGTCCTTTTACATAAATTGACCATATATTAGGGCACAAAAACATTATAGTTAAATGTCGAAAAGCAGAAATATTAAATGTGTCCTTTTCAGATCATACTACAACAAAAATTGTATATAATAAGGGGCCATGGAAACACAAAGTAAAAACTCATTAGATACTTAATAACTTAAAGAATGCATGGCTTAAAGAACAAGTTATAGGAACAAATAATTTCATTAAAGAGAATGGTTAAAATATCAAATCCTGTAGGATAGAGCAAAGGCAGTAATTAGAGGAAAATGTATATCTAAATGATTATATTAATAAAATAGAAAAAACAGATTAATGGGGAATGCAATAAAAAAAGCTAGAAAGAGGATAAATTAAAAATCCTTTGCTAAATGCCAAATTGGAAATCCTAAAAATTAAAGGCAAGATTAGTAAAACTGAAAATAAGAAAGCCATTCAATTAATAAGAAAATCTGGGAGTTTATTTTAGCAAAAAATCCACAAAAAAAGATAAATCATTGTTTTATATGATTTTAAAAAGAGAGAAGAAAAGCTAATCACAAGCATTAAAGATAAAAAGGGTAACCAATGAAGATGAAATTAAAGCAATTAGAGTTATTTTACTCTATTATATATAAGCCATAAAATTTAAGTTTAAGTGAAGTGGAAGAATATTTACAAAAGTATAAGCTGCCAAGAGTATCAGAGGAGAAAAGAGAATATCTGAATGAATGTATTTTTAGGTGGAAAAACTCTATAAGTCATAAATGAACTTCCAAAAAAGAATCATGACTAGATAGAACATTTAAAGAGAAACTAATTCTTGTATTAAAGTAATTATTATAAATAATTATAAATAATTATAAATTAAATATGACACTAATACCTAAAAAAGGAAGAGCAAAAATAGAGAAAGAAAACTATAGATGAATTTCATTCATGAATATAGATGCAAAAATCCTTAATAAAATACTAGCTGGGAGACTACTACGATGCATTACAAAAATTTTATTGTGACCAAGCAGGATTTATATCAGCAATGCAAGGATGGTTTAAAATAAGAAAACTATCAACATAATTGATTATGTTATTAACAAAAGTAATAAAAATCATATGATTATATTAATAAGTGCAGAAAAGCCTTTGATTAACTGCAACACTCATTTCTATTAAAGACCCTGGAAAGCATAGATGTTAAAAGAGTTTTTTCTTATGATACTTTTATGAAGTATCTACATAAAATCAAGGGCAAGTATAATTTGCAATAGGGATAAGTTAAAAGTCTTCCCAGTAAGATCAGGAGTGATGCAAGAATTGCTATTATCACCAGCATAATAGTATTAGAAATACCAGCAATAGCAATATTAGAATAAAAAGTAACTTAAAGAATGAAAATGGGCAAATAGGTAATAAAAATCTCTTTTTACAGATGATATAATGGTATATATGGAAGTTCATAGAGATTCAGCTAAAACGTGAGATGATATATCACTAACAAAGTCCTTTAAGAAGAGATAGAAAAAGATACTCCATTTAAAATAACCACACAAAGTAGAAATACAGAACAAAAACAACTGCTTGATCACATGAGTGGATCGGGATATGTTTGGGGATGTAGACTCTAAGTGATTATCCTAGTGCAAATATTAATAATATGGAAATAGGTCTTGATTAATGACACATGTAAAACCCCGTGAAATTGCTCATTGGATATGTGAGCAGGGTGGGAAGAGGGCAGGGAAAGAACATGAATTATGTAACCATGGAAATATATTCCAAATTAATTAATTAAATAAAAAATTTCAAATAAATTAAATAAAATAACCACAGGTAGAATAAACTACCTGGAAGTATACCTGCTGAAACAAATTCAGGAACTATATGAACATAGTTATAAAACACTTTTTGCACAAAGTCAGATCTCAAGATCAGAGAAATATTAATAGTTCATGGATGGGCAGGACCAATATAATTAAAAAGACAATCCTACCTAAACTAATCTACTTATTCTATATTATCCCAATCAAATTACCAAAAAATTATCTTCTTGAGCTAGAAAAAGGGATAACAAAATTCATTTGGAAGAACAAAAGATCAGTACTATCAAAAGAATTAATGAGAAAAAATGTAAAGGCAGGAAATTTAGCAGTACCAGATTTTAAACTGTATTATAAAACAGTAATTATCAAAACTATTTTGTACTGGCCAGGAAGGTAGTTCAGTAGAACAGAATAGACATACAATAAACAGTAATAAAAAATTATAGTAATCTTGTATTTGAAAAAAGTATAGATCCAGACTTTTCAGATAAATCACTATTTGGTAAAAAGCCTGGGACAAATGGAAAGTAGTTTGGCAGAAACTAGATATAGACCAATATCTTACACCATTGGCCAACATAAGATGAAAAAGGATACAAGATCTAGACATAAAAGGATATATTGTAAGTAAATTAGAAGGATAGGGAACATATTACTTATCAGATTTATGGATAGAAGAGGAATTTATGAGTAAACAAGAGATGTATAATATTATAAGATATAAAATGAATAATTCTGGCTGTTAAATTGAAAAGTTTTTGTACAAATAAATATTGCCTGGATTAGAAGGAAAACAGAAAATTGGGCAGGGGGTTGAATTTTCATAATCAATCTGTCAGATAGAGATCTCATATCTAAAATAACTTTGTCAAATCTATGGGAATAAGAATCATCTCCCAACTGATAAGTGGATAAAAGATAGGAACATTTTTCAGGTGAAGAAATCAAAGCCATATATTGGTATATGAAATAATGCTCTATATCACTACTAATTAGGGAAATGCAAACCAAAACAATTGTGAGGTATCATTTCACACTCACAAGATTAGCTAAAATGACAAAAAGGCAACATGACAAATGGTAGAGGAGATGTAGAAAAATTAGGACACTAATACACTGTTGGTGGAACTGCAAACTGGTCTAATCATTTTGGAGAGTAATTTGGAATTATGCCCAGAGAGGTATAAAACTGTTTACCCTTAGTCCAAACAATACTATTACTGAATTTATTTCCCAAAATTGGGGGGGGGGGGACTCATAGGTTATACAATCTCTTTGTGGTGGCAAAGAACTAGAAATTAAGGAGATATCCATCAACTTGGGAATAGCTAAACAAATTACAGTTTGTAATTGTGCCATATGAAACTATGAATAGATGAATTTTTTAAAAACTTGAAAAGAACTACATGAGATAATGAAGAGTGAAATGCATAGAACCAAGGGATCATTATATACAGCTACAGATTTAATATTTGAAGAATAACTTATGAATGTTCTCCTCCAGAGAATGAACTGAATAATGGAAACATGAAAGGAATAATTTACATATACATATCCATTTACTGGATGATGCCTTCTATGGTGTCAGGAGAGGAAAGAGAGTCCAAGATATCTGGAAATAAATTGTATTCATTAAAAACAACAACAATAAAAAGTGAGCAATTTGAAAGAGAAGAGAAGAAAGAGGATACAACTTGATTACTTAACCTAGGGAGAGAAGGGGGGAACGGAAATAAATAACTAGATAAGGACAAGCAAGAAAAAGGAATAAGCAAAACTGGAAACCTGAAAGGAGTAAGAAACAAAGCCATGAGGGAGACTTGAGGATGAGGAAAAAAGAGCTAGTGGGAATATAACTGCCCTAAAATAGATGAAAACAAAATAACTTGAGACATAATACTATGTTTACAGAGGAGGAGGTAGAACAACTCTTAATTTGGAAAACTAAATTCCTGGTAAATGGAGGAAAATATAAACCTAACTCGTATCTTTAAATGTGACTGGATTAAACAAACCCAACAAAATGAAAAGTAACAGATAAAACTTAAAAACAACAACAACAACAACTATATCTCACAACCTGTTCCTTACAAGAAACATGTTTAAAAATAAAAACATACACAGAACAAAACTGAAGGGATAAAAAAAGATTATATTCATCATGTGAATCCATCATGTCCTTACACAACAACAGAAAAAAAAAACCCATCATTAAAACTGAGTACAGCAAGGAAGCCTCCTTTCCCTACTATTGTTTGATAGTCGTTCTTAAAATGCAAGTAATAGCATTAAGTGAAAAAAGGAATATTAAGAGCAAAGAGGTACGTTAAAAAGAAGATCAAAACTATCCCTATTTGCTGATAGTTTATTTGGAAAAACTCCAAGGTATCAGCAAAAAAAAAAATCAAGACAATAGCTTCAACAAAGTTTCAGGATCCAAAACAAATGCTCAGAAATCAATTACATTTCTATGTTAAAATATCAAAATTCAAAAAGTAATCAGAAAAAAGGCAAATCCTATTCCAAATAACTACTAAATACACAAATATCTGGGGATCAGTCTACCAAAAACACACAAGACTTTCATTGATTCAATTAAAAAGTGCTCCTTAAATTAAGAACAACTAGAGGAATTTTCAGGGACAGTACAGTGAAGTGAAGTACTGTACCCAGAATCAGGAAAAAACATCTTCTTCAGTTCAAATCTGGCCTCAGACACTAGCTGTGTAACCTTAGCAAATCACTTAACCCTATTTGCCTCAGTTTCCTCATCTGTCAAAGGATCTGGAGAAGAAAATAACAAACCATTCCAATATCTCTTCCCTCTTTCCCCATATGGGGTCATGACTGAAAAATGACTGAATAACAAAGGAATGTTCGGGTTTCATGGATAAACCATTTTAACATAATAAAAATGACAATATTTGCAAAGTTTTAAGACTATATTACTCAGACTGTCAAAGGGAGATATTTTATAGAATTTGATGAAATAATAACTAAATTCATTTGGAAAAAAATCTCAAATATCAGCTAAAAGGATGAGGAGAAATGAGAAAAAATGGAATAGCATTTTCATTATTCTTAGTATTTAAGCAGAATTTAAATACCATAATACTCTTCCTTTCCACAATAGGGATAATATGCTTAGTCATCCTAAGCCATTCTCTTCACAGATTGAATTCAGATTAAATGAGTTTATTTTGTACCTACTTAGTACAAGGCATTGAAGTAGATAACTGAAGATACAGAGATAGAAAGAGATATTGACCCTGTTCTCAAGAATTTCACAAATTGATGAGGAAGGGTATAACATCATAAAAATAAGTATGATACAAGGCAAAATAATGTCCCCATGGAATCAACTACCTTATAAAAAAGTTGTGAAAAGGAGTTTGGACTATTCATTTTTCAGGTCCCACCCTACTCTTAAGATTCTGTTTTAGTTTTAGTTTTCTTTTGTACTTGCCAGAGTTTGTGAATACTCTGCAATCACCAAAATTGGAACCACGAGAAAAGTTAATGTAATGGAAGAAAGCTGTTCAGATGTAAATTGTTTTCTCTAAAAATACTTCCACGACATGTTGAAACACGCATTCACTTTTATTCCCTTATGTCTAGACTGCTGACACTCAAGAACTAAAGATTGAAATGAAGAACTAGACAGGTTGTAAAACCTAGGGAGATAGACAACTAACATCTGGCTTCCTTTTTTTCCCCTTTAAGTACTTAAATCTGTGCAGCTCCAAATCACCCAAAGCCTCTTATATTCTCTATTTTAGAGGAAAAACAATGAATGATGTCTGGCAGCAATTACTATAGGCCTTCCCCCAGCATATTAAAGAAACACTGGAATACTTAAAGTGAAGTTAGTTATTAAAACGAGAAGAGCAGTAATAAAACTTTGCAGAAGGAGCTTAATAACTCATTGGCAGATCGTGAAAAAAGATAATAGTCAACCTTCACGGGTGAGGTGTCCTATTCATCTTGCAGTCCGTTGCTTTGACTTTTAGTCAAATGTCAAGAGATTAATTAGATTTCAAAAGTCTTTATGTATGTCGTATTGTTAAAGTCTGTTGAATCTTTCATACTTAAAAAGTGAGTCCCCAAAGACTAACAATCTTACATTAACATTTTTAATAAAAAAAAAGATTCTATGTCAGTCCTTTTCTCTTGCAGACATATAATTTAGTGATTGGCATCATGTAAAATGTACTTTGATTTGTATAAGCCCCCAGTATTGGACATTATCCAGTTCTTTTAAAAGTTCTTTTCCCTCTGAGTCATTTCATTTCATAACTGCAAATAGCTGAATAAATCCTCCCCGAGTTACCTCCCATTTTGTTACCAGCAATTTTCACCATAATTGATTCTCCCTCCTACTCTTTTCTCTAAGAACTCTCTGTCCCATTCTCCACCAACATGATGTACAGTGCATTAGACACATGCCCGAAGAGACAACTGGACCTCATTTGTCTCCTCCTCTTCCCCCTCACTCACCTTCCCTTTGCTTGACCACTGCATCCTGGTGCAGGCTCTGATTGGTTCAGGTGGGCAGCCAAGGACAGTCTGCTGGCCTTCAAGGTGGAAGGTACGAGCTTCTGACCCCTCCCAGACATCCTTAGTCTGGTCAAACCTCATCGCTTCCCTGATCCTTGTTTTTATTAGCTATAATGTAGGTAAATGCTATCTGAGTCACAGTAGTAACACAGGGATGAGGCAGAGGGACAGACCAACAAGGGCCGGTGCTGTATGTGAAACAGCCATGAGTCATGACCCTTATATTTGAGCTCAGGTCAGAACTGTGACCATTAGATCTTTATCTATGACCTCTTTTCTCTATTCCCTCCAAGAGTGTCCGAGTCTCCTCTGCCACCTTGTGCTCAGCCATCCTGCTCTTCAGTCACCCCAGAATCTCCTGGGCCCCAGCCGCTGGGAGCCTCTGGCCGATGCCCGCGTGCCCCGGACCCTCATGCTCCCCCTTCCTTGGGGGGAGCTCTCACTGTATACAGACCACTTCCATGCCACATCTCTCGGGTGACGGAGGATGGCTATTTTTATCCCTATTTTATACCAACAGAAACTGGCCAGTTAGTGTCAGAGAGAGGCTGGGCCTTGGGTTCTGGGCTCCAGGTCATCCTCATGCCATTGTGAAGACAAAAGTGCTTTATTATCTTCCATGGATGGCAGCCCCCTTGAGAGCTGGAACTGTCTTTGGTATTTGTATCCTTTAACATGACCTATTTAAACATATGGTTGATTCTGGAAAGTGTGAAATAGATAAAACTAAATTTAATAATTCTGATTATCACCATTTCCTAGATAAATGCATAATAGTAACTATAGGGAAATCAAGAGACTAAACAAACAAACCAAAAAAACATGCCACAATTTTCCATTCTCAAACCCTAGACTCAAAGGGGCCATCATTCATTCATGCTTAAGGGATTTCTAAAACTGTAAAACTTGAGAAATCAGAAAAGTACTTAACCTCCTTTCCCAAAAGATACACAAAGTATTATGACAATATTCCCTCACAAAATAGTAAAAATTAGTGAAGAACTAAAAACCTGAGACTTGGGGCAAGACCCAACTTCACTAGATCATCCCTAGGACCCTAGCAGATGAAACTGGGAGCGTGACAAATAGATTTAAAATAGAACAAATTTGCTGTTGTTTCTATAATATTCTATTCTCCTTGTCAATACCAATGGGTCTACCATATTTGGACTTTAATACCACAGTCCTACTTTTATGGTATTCGCATCTTCGCTTATGTAGTCTATGCATGGATCACAGAGTCAATATGGCATAATGACCAGAAGGCTGGATTTGCAGTGAGGAGTAACTGGGTTAAAATAATAACAATACTTCTATAGAATTACTCCCTATATGACCTTGGGACAGACTGAATTTTTATGTGTACATCATGCAACCGCTCCAAGATTTATATCCCAAGTTATAGATGGGTTGTCGTGTTGGTGAAGGGAGTTCTCTTTGACCCAGCAGTTCCAGCTACTACTGGATCTGAATCTTAAAGAGATCAAAGAAAGCGGAAAAGGGCCTACAAAAATATTTATTCTTAGCAGCTTTTTTAGTAGTGGCAAAGAATTGGAAACTGAAAGGATGTCCCATCAACTGAAGAATGGCTGAACAATGGTGGTGTATATGATTGTAATGGAATGCTATTGTGACCCAAGAAATGATGAACAAGATGATCATGAAGTGATGCAAAGTGAACAGAATCGAGAGAATGTTGTACACAGTAACAACAATCATGTACAATGATCAACTGTGGACGACAAATATTATCAGCAATGCAAGCATCCAAAATGACTCTAAAGGACCCAGGATGAAAAAACTATCCACTGCCATAAAAGGAATTGATGGCGTCTGAATACACATCAAAGCATGCCTTTTTTTTTGGGGGGGATTCATTTTCTTAATGAGTTTTTTTCAATTATAAGCAGTATGTATCTTTTTATACATTACAGACATGAAAATACATATTGCCAGATAGCACATGTATAACCTATGTCATATTACCTGCTATCTTGGAGAGGGATAAGGGGGAAAAGAGAGCATAGATCGCAAAATGTCAGAAAACAGTTATTAAAAATTATATCTACATGTAATTTGGAAAAAAGAAAAAATTACAGATTCATTACTTATTTGTGCATTCCTAGAACACAGATTTAGAGCTGGAAGAACTATTGAGAAAATGGGAAAATACTTAAAACATGAAGCTAAGAATCATGGCTTGTACCCTAACAATTAGCCTCAGAAGAATTCTGTGCTGAAAGGGATATAATTTTAAAGGTCTTAAGATTCCAACAGTCAGGATATCTAAAAAAAAAAAAGGAAATATACCAAAAGAATGAAAAAAAATCACATATTACTAAAAAAAAAAATAGATGGCCAGTGAAATATCAACTCCTTTTGGCCCTTATGCCTACTTTCTCATCTTTGTGAATGTTTTTTGAGAATTACCCATGAAGATATCAAAAGTGCCATTGATGAAAACATGAGAAAGGGCTAGGGAGGCCTTCATAGATGATACTTTATAACATCTGTACTGTCTGTCACACAGTTGACTGAGAAAAGGATCAAATCCAAGTTCCTACTGTCTTGACTATTTGTTGATTTTTTAAAAATTGACTCAGATAGATCAAAATGTAACTTTAAAGACTTTCTTCCAAAAAGATAAATATATGTGTGTATTTATATGCATGTAAATATTTGCATATGTATATATATATAGATCATATGTTGGCTTGACACATGCAACATCGATAAACTTGCTCCACATTTCTAAGAGTATCAGGTGAGTGATCAAACAGGAAGATACGTGTTCACCAGTGTCATGGAGAAGATTCTGCATTGAATGCAGAGATATCCTTTCTCAATGGTGAATTCTTCCTGATGCTCTAGTCTGTGGATGACATGGTGCCAATTGTATTAGGCCTGCAAAAACTAAAGGGCCCTCTCAATGAAATCCATGACCACTCAACTGACACCAATCCACATAAGAAAACCTAAAATTAAAAAGCTTATTATTGAGATGATGCTATTATATGTATATATATACATATATATACATAATTAAATAACATAGTTTCCAATAAATGAAAAATTTCAATATTTCAAAGGGCAATGGAGAGAACCATGATGAGCCTAAGTTATGCAGCAGAATTTTGCCAGATTTGTTTGAAATAAGTAGTATAAAAGACAGAAAAAAAGATGGGTTCTGTCTGTGTGTATGTGTGTGTGAAGAGCAAAGGATAACTGATGTACAGTCAATGTGCTATTTTAGCTCTCTGAAAATATGAAAAGATCTAAAGGAAGACCTCTAGTGTGGAAGAGTATTTATATAATATAAACAAGAATCTCTCAGGACATTATCTTTGCCAGTCATGGAATTATTCATATAAAAAGGTTATACAACTATTGAAGTATCTAAATATTAATTGGCAAAGTGTTCTACATTTAAAGCCATGATTTTAAGGCAATGCCCTTTCTAATGAAGATGGTCATAATGGGTCAACACCAGTATGGTATACATATTGGGCTATTCTTCCAATAATTAGGTGTTTACACTGATCCATTTCTGTTCTTTTACCTAGTACACTTTGTGTTCAATGAGATAGGTTTTGTGAGCCAGAGCACCTGTGTTTATATTTCAAATCTGTTACCACTGAACAAAACCAAGTTAACTAAACCACATAATAGAGATCCTATGCCACTACACTCTAGCCAACTAAGTTATCTATTGAAGTGCAGTGTTAAAAAATTGTCATCAAATCATTGAAATTCGTTTTAAGGACAAGGTTGACAAAATAATCTTCCAGTGGTTTTATTTGAAAACCAGAGAGAAATAACCATGTTGGGAAAAGGACTTGAGATTCACTTTCATTCACTATAATTTTCTTAACTAAACCTTAAAGGTTTGGTCAAACCAAAGAATTTTAGATTTTGACTGGTATAACTTAGGTGATTGTGGCTAAAAAAATTATATTTTCTCATTCAGATTGCCTGTGTATATTTTTATACCCATAAAAGATATCTTCAAAATTATTTTAATAAGGATAGTTGCTTCTCTTTTGTTTCTGGGATTGCAATAATAACCTTCACAAAGAAAATGGGACCAGAGAAGTCATTTAGTTTGCAAGGTCTAATAGAGATCTAGTGTTTAATTTTGCTTTCTTGATTATTCCATTTTAGAGTCAGGCAACTAACCTTTAAAGCACTTTATAAAAGTGCATTATCATCATCATCTTTATTATAGTATAAAAGTACCATTATTATCAACCAAAGGCAATGTATAATTATATTATGCTGGATTTTATAAACTCTTTCCACTGAAAAGTCTTGGAGGAAAACAAAGAATTTTCATATATACCTTGAAGGTTTATGCCCTCACACCAGATATATGTTATTGAATAGATACTCTTTTTTTTTTTGCTAATAATAGCTTCCTTTGAATTTAGGATTAAGTAAAATGTCTTTTCCCATTGAATTAATCTTTTTCAAAGGAATATAAGTAGGCTAGGAAAAGCAAGATTTGATGGGAAAGAAGTCAGAATGATAAAGTATGCCAGATATAGGCTAAAAAAAATGAATGAAAAAGTGCAGGAAAAAAGGGCTAACAAGGGAAATATGAAGGAAAATACAGGTAAATGCCAACTGTAGATTTCAGGAAATTAAAATTAAAATTTGAGAGGAAAACCTCCAATAAAGAGTAACTAACAGTAAGACAATAGAGAAAAAGACAGGAGAATGGTGATCAGGCATTCTGTAAAGTCATTCATTGGTGTATGAATTTATAGAGGAGACAAAATACCAAAATTCATGAGATGCAGCCAAACCTATACTTAGGTGGGATTAGATATCTCTAAATACATACATGAATAAATTAGAGAAAGAACAGTTTAGTGAATTAGGCATGCAACTAAATACACTAGAAAGAGAACAAATTAAAAATCTCTAACAAACACCAAATTGGTAATCCTGAAAATCAAAAGAGAGATGAATAAAACTGAAGGTAAGAAAACTATAGAACTAGCAAATAAGAAATGGAGCTGGTTTTATGAAAATGAATAAATAGAACAGATAAGTTAATTTTTAAAAAGAAAACCATTATCAAAAATGAAAAAGACAAAATCATAACCAGTGAAGAAGATAATTATTAGAAGTTATTTGCCCAACTATATGCTATGATATCTGACAATCTAAGTGAAATAGATGAATATAAAAATATAAAGTACCTAAATTAACAAAAGAGAAAATAGAATACTTAAGCAACCCCCAAAGAGAAACTGAACAAACTATTAAAGAATTCCCTAAGAAAAATTCCCCACGGCCAGATTGATTCACAAGTGAATTCTACCAAATATTCAAAGAACAATTAATTCAATACTCTATAAACTATTTGGAAAATTAGGATAAAAAAGAATCCTTCCAAATTCCTAAATCGGGAAAAGCTAACACAGAGAAAGAAAACTGCTGACTTATCTCCCTAGTGAACATTAATGCAAAATTAAAAAAAAATAGTAACAAAAAGATTAAATAAAGCATTATATAGCAAAGATCAAACACCATGACCAGATGAGTTTTGGAGAAGGAATAAAGGCTAGTTCGGTATTAGGAAAACTCACCAGAACTGACCATATCAATAACAAAACCAACAGAAATCATATGGTTTATTTCAATAGATGCTTTTGACAAAATATCACATCCATTCCTTATTAAAAAAAAAACCTCTGGAAAATGCTGGAATAGATGGTATATGAGTTTATGATCTGAAGCCTAAATTTAAAGTTTCAAATTTATATTTATTTGTGACTTAGACCTTCTTCCTTCAGTATAGATACATCCATATTTGGGCCATAATCACCCCTCGCCTAAACAATTTTACTCTATTCTGTAAAGTAGAATAACTGGTCAACTGCTCAAAGCAGGGAGACTGAAGCCCTTGTTGGTACTACAGTTACCCTGAAATCTGTCTCTCTCTGTGCCCTGGAGCCATATGTTTATATCAACCAGTCCGTTCCTTCCTTTCTTCCTTCCTAATTCATTTGGCTAAAGAAGGGGAAGAGAGAACTATTTTTTTTTCCTAATGAAAGTTATTAATGTACTACAACCTATTTAAAAGCATGTGTTAATGATCTCATAACTTCTGACTGAAATGTACATTTTCAGCTTAGTTTGTCATGGTGCTTGTTGGAAATGGTTAAACTTTTTCAGATATGATTAAAAATACTCTACTGCCTATGTGTATCAATAGTAACTTATCACTGTAATGTTAAGGTAACTTTTAAAATCTTTGTTTAGAGAAGAAATAGGCAGGTAATATATCTATCTGAAAGGAAAGATAACCTGAAAAATAACTTTAGAACAGCAACACTTGATCAGATCCAAGTTGAAAGATAACTTCATGTCTAAATGTATAGATAAAATAAAACTGGAACCATATGGAACTCCTGTGTTAGAGTTTGTTGAATTTTCCAACTTTTCAAATTTTTCCCTTTAAGCAGAACCGAGAAATGTAGTCTGTTTTAACCATTTTGTATGAATATATTTCCAAAATAGATTCAATGACTCCCATGTTTTCATAAACAGAACATATGTAATAAAATGAAAATTTTACTTGATAACTTTGGATTCGTTTTAGGAATATCAGCCCTTATCCTGCAACATCTTTGATCTTCTCCAGGACTATTGATGCCCCTAAGACTATTGACCTAGACTCTATTGCTTACAGAGATGGGGTGTCTTATTTATTTACATTTTTTGTGTCTCTTTCTTTATTATGAGCTACCAACAATCAGTTTTTGATGCCATCAATTTTCTTGTCTGTAATAGCCTCTCTCCTCCCTTCTATTTCTTACTTATCTATAAACTTAGAAACCAGACAATCAGGGTTGTTAAGATTATAAAATAAGAGGAAGTGGGCTTTGACTGAAAAAGACCTTAACTAAGGGAAGAGTGAAGTGCAGGTGCTTTTGTCACATCTAAAGGTCTTATTTCCTGACCAATGGGTCTAAGAATACAGACTATCAAAATTCTTTTTTGGGGCCCATTTTAATACTTTATTTTCCCGATTACATGTAATAACAATTTTAAACATGTTTTCTGAAAATATAAGATCCAAATTATCTCCTTCCCTCATCCCTCCATGAGAGGAACTAGTAAGTTTTCAATAAATGATGTATATCTTGGACTTAACAATGTATTTCTGGATGTGTACAAACTATGTCCCCTCCTCCCCAGCAATTTGTTTGGCTACTGATTGGATTTGAGGGATGAGGGAAAAGAAAGAAGAGATTATAACTGCAGGGAACCTATAAGGATAGTGGTACCCTCAACAAAAATAGAGCAGTTACACAGAAAGGAGTTTTGAGATAAAGTATATTGGAAATGCCAGCATTCGTGCATAGATGTCCTGTAGCTATCAGCTTGGAGCTCAGGAGACAGACTAGAGGTAGATATGGGAATTTAGTTTAAAATAAAATTGTAATGGCATTCATCAGATTTTTTTTCTTCAGATATTTCTCTTTGTTTAAAGTTATAGATAATCACCCACAAAATATGTGTAATACAAAATATTAAAAATGTACTTATGCTTTTAAATGAACATTTATTTCAAAGCAAAACAGTAAATTTCTGTTCTTTCTTATGGCCAGAATTCCCAGAGCTTTTGAATATTAGTCATTAAAATTATTCAAAAGCAAAAGAATGTTGAGCTAGAACAAAATAATTATCACTTAAAAACTGATCTTAATTATTTGGGATCTTTAGTAGCTGAGTTTTAATTCCCCTTTCTGCAAGAAAATAGTCATACATGTTCAAATTTTCTGTTGTGATATAATTTATGAAAACAAATTCTAGGCATGGCAGTTCCATCTCTTACCTGCCAGACCAACCAATTGGACCAATGGATTTGAGAAAATTTCATTTTTGGTCCTTGATTGTCCTAACTTCTTGTAGATCATTGTTTCACCTGTGGTCTCCACACCTAAGTTAACAAGCGTTTCCCTCAGACAGTGATCGTGGCCATCAAAGGAAGGAAGGAGCTTAAGGTTCAGAAGAGTTGCTTGTGTGATGACCAGAAAGTGTAAGATGTGAGGTCTTCTCCCTCCTCCCAAGCTGCATCCATCCTTTACCAGCCCCTTCTGAATCCTTCTCTTGGTTTGCCCAGGCCATAGATTGTGGGAACCTAACGATTGCTAGTTCCAAAAATCCTGAGGTTTTAACACTTAAAAATTCATTTCTGTGTTTTGCTTGGGAATTGTATATTATCCTCTTGTGGCTAATTGGGACTGAAATGGCCTAATGACAACTTAAAAACATATTGCTCGTATTGTCCAGCATTAGACATGACTTCACTGGTTCAATTTTATAAAATATAATAAGACTAATTCTTAGTTGTGGTAAAATGCTATTTTTCTAAGTGGAAAATGTATTGGAAGGTTTATATTAAATCACCTTAAAATGTTTTTTCAAGTCTTTCCTCTGATTCATTAAACATGCGACCCTGACCATATCACCCAAGCTCATAGTGCTCCAAGATAGTGTGTATGAGCATAAATTATCAAGGATTTGCCTTCAGCATCAGTGAGGGGAATTTCCATGCTAGAATGAATCACAAGTCTAGACCAATTTTTTATATCTAAATGATCTCTCTCAGTATATACATGTACATACACACACACGTTTTATAGAATAACCCATCATTACCATTGAGAGAAGAAAAAAATAAGAAAATGTGGCCACCATTAAACAGCAGAGGAGAGAAAGGATGACAGAAGGTCACCTTGGATAAAATTTTTAAGCAAATCATTTTTTCAGCCTTGTTTTTTAACACCTCGCCCCCAAACAGTCCCATAGAGCTAAAATCATCTCTGGGGGCATCTGAATTTTTTCAACCTCCACCTCATTCAGAAGCCTTTTCCAGAATTGGCAAATTAAACAAAGCCTTTAATTTCCCAGGTCTGTTTAAGAGCATTCTCCGTCATCTAAAACTTCCTCAAGCCTACCAAATGTTCAGATTTTATGTATTTACATACGTGTGTATGTCTACATAAAACATGTAATACGTATAACATGTATGTAACACACACATCTTGAGAGGCACCCGCTGTGGTTTAAATACACCATCTCCACAGCTTGTTGGAAATACCTCCAACTTCCTAGCATCTCGCAGCCAGAAGTCACGTCTGACACACAAGACTTGAAGATTGTTGAAAGATCAATTGATGCGGATCACCAATAAGCTGGCATTTAAAACCCTTTACTGGTCCACCGAATATGTTGTAAATTACCTTTTTTTTTTCTTTCATTTCTGGTCATCACTTTTATATTCATACTTAAGTGAACTGAAAGCAGTTCCTCCATAGCTCAAATTAATTTCCAAAGTAACTTCGCAATCATTCAGTAACTTAATAGATAAAACTAGCTTATGATTCTTTCCTAAGTTCCTAATATATATTTGTTTTTCCACTATAAAACTAAAAATGAAATGTATTCCCTGCTGATTTTTGTCATTCACTTGGCAGCACTTGGGTTGCATTTATAATGTGGCATTGCATCTTCAGGAATGTCAGCTGAAATGCGCACATCCTGTGAATGGCACATGTTAATTAACTAATGCTATAAGATGTTGCTGAAATAGAAGATTGTCACAGATAATAGACCTGCTCTGGATAAATGCTAAAATAGTTTTTGTAAAATAAGATGCTGCTGAAGCAGAAATATTTTTTCCCCCAAGACAGAAGAAGGCTTGGGTCCATGACAGTATTTTATCATTCTGCGCCGTTCAATCCATCAGTCAACATTTATTAAGTGGCTACTATGTGCGGCCACCTAGTTGACTCAGTGGATGAAGTATCGGGTCTAGAGATAGGAGGTCCTGGGTTCAAATCTGGCCTCTAACTTTCTAGCTGGGTGACCCTGGGCTTAACCCCCATTTCCTAGCCTTTAACACTCTTCTGTCTTGGGACCAACACAGTTTTGATTCTAAGATGGAAGGTGAGGGTTAAAAAAAAAAAACCTACTATGCACCAGGCACTTGTATGTAGATTGACATTCCTTTCCTCTCTCATTACTTGGATTCTTTTTATTTGGCCTCTAGCACCCTGAAGTTGGTCTTGTGCTTGATGTACTTGGCTCACTTTTGCCCATTGTATAGAAGAATCATTTTTAATTTTGCCAGACGATTGACTTCCTTCTACACACTTATGTTTCAGCTAGAGTGAACTCCCTTGTCCCCCCAATGCGTCCCACACTCTCAGTGCCATTCGGTGGGCTGCTCCTGCCCGTGATGGCACAGTAGGAATCAGAGACCACTCCCTGGAGAATTGGCATTGGAGAGGGATGGCAGGGAATGGCAGGGAGTTCAAAAGCTGAGAGATGGGCAGCCTGAGACAGAAAGGCAGCAAGAGTGAACAAGGCACAGTGTGTTGAGGCAACTAGCTAGTCTGGTTTGATGAGGCATGTGTGGAAGGAAGTCATAGCCAGAAAAAGAAAATGGTTCCACACTCTGGAGGGCCCTGAATCCCAGGCACAGAAAAGAGGAAACAGAGCCAACAAGTGATAGGACCAAACCATGAATAAGGAAGATTCGTCTGGCAACCTCATGATGAGTGGATGCGGGAGGAATAGAACAGAGACAAACAAATTGGTTTAAGAACCAAGACCTGTGCAAGGATGCTGGCAGGAGGAAGGTGGGATGGGGCAAATGCAAGGAGGCGGCGGAAGGGACAGGACTTGTTGGTCAGATATAAGAAGTTAGAGATGAAAGGCTCAAAGGGAATATGGAGTTTCACATTTATGAGTAAAAAACAAGCTACCATTTATCAATGGTATTGGCTGGTCCAGATTACCCTTCTGTCAGATCTTCTCTCATTATTTAAATGACTGCAGTTGTTCCTGAGGAACATATAAAAAATGAAATTCCTGATTGGTGGTTGCCAGTTGTGGAATTGATCCAGATTTTGCAAAGTGGACTACAAAGGGAAACCAATATTCTTGTTGTGTCCTAAGAGAATATATGACATATTTCAAAAGAAGGACAGAGATAGGCATCCTTCATGAAATGGAAATTTGTGTGACTATTAAGCACTCTACTTTCCACTTTTATTTCCTGATGTGGTACCATGGTACATAGAGAACAATGACTTTGGAGTCCATGGAACCTGGGTTCATGTTCCAGGCCAGCCACTTACTAGCTCTGGAAGCAGGAGGCAGTCACTTAAACCTCTCCAGGCCTCAGTTTCATCTTCTGATTTCACTGCCTACATCCCAAGGTGGCTGTGAAGAAGAATAAACATTTGTAACTGTAAAATGATATATAAATGTGAAGTTGGTAATATTTTATGGGTGATTTCTGACACTTTTATTATTATTTCTGCCACATAAGACCATCTTAAAAGTCACTGAGGGTTTTTCTAAAACTGAGATTTCTCAGTCATTATTTTCAGCCCAAAGACTCCTGAGGTACAGAATGGAGCAATTAGCTCTGGGAACTTGCCTTAGGGCCATTAAAGCCGCTCAGCACTGAACTGAAAAAAAGTGACAGTTTGTGACCAGTATTTAACTGGGTTTCCTAATGCTGGAACTACTTAGATCTGAATTTAATACATTTTTGAAATGGGTGGATGGCAGCAGGGAGAGGGTTAAGAGCGGGAGCAGCGATTTTAAATTTGGCCTTTCACAGATTTGGCTAAAAGGAAGGTGAGGCCAAGGTAGGAATGTGTTTTAATTTTTCTGGCAGATAATGAAGGATTATACTCCATATTATGGCATTAAAATGTCATTTTCTGTAGAGGAAATGCTGGCTTGCAATGAAAGCTCCAGACTTCCACTAGAGACCCTCACAATGTCCTTGTTGAAATCTTCATACTTCTGCAAGTTAAAATGCTTTTCCAAAAGTGTTGATGACAGAATTTCCTAATCTCCTATGGAGGAGATAATACTCAAAGGCTTATTGGATTTCTGACCCTGATTCACCAGTTGCCCACTCTTGATTTTTCATTCTAGGTGCATCCTGCCTGTGGCTTATGTTGCACCGAAATAAGCATTACCAAGCAGCCTGTCCTTGTGAACATTTTTTTAAATCAGGATATCCTGCTATTCTTATGCTTTACATGGAGACCTCTTAGACTACCTACAATCTGTCTGTGTACAGCAGACTCTGGTTTGTGAATATTAGTTAAACAGAAGCCAGTTGGTTTCGAGGGTAAAGTGTGCCGTGTGATATGGCCGCGCCGTAGCACAACAATCACATTTGACTTTCAATTTTTTTAATTGGTTTTCCAGAAACCCTAAATTTAGAACTGGGGGCCACAGCAATGACATGGGCTTTATCACTGCTGCTACAGACATTTTTCATGTGCCCACCTTCCCCCTGCCTCTGAAAAGGAAAAAGAGCACAGAAAGCTTTTCCTGTGGCATAGATGCTGCTGAGGCTGCTTCCTCTACCCGCCATTGCCAGAATAACTCTCCATCCTTGCCTCGCCACGCCAAGATGAGAGAAAAAATCTGGGTACCAGTAAGATTTGTTTCCCCGCCCTTCCTCCTCCTTGTTTTCTAGCTTCTGGTCCAAGCACGGCCTTGCTACCTACACTGGCCCTGGATGCCCAAAGAGTATGTGGCCTCAGTTGCCTATGGTTTGGAGGCTGCCAAGAGGCCACAGCCTCCCCCCAAGTCTCTCTCAGGCCTGTTTTGGTGCTCGGCAACCAAGAGATAGAAGCAGGACCTTTGGATTCTGGCAGAAGACCTCATTTGAATCCTGCCTCTGTTCTTGACCTCTTGGGGCCTCAGTTTCCTCACCTATAACATGATGAAGTTGGATTGAAAAAAAAAATTATATCCAGAGTTCTGCTTCACTCTAAACCCTATGATCCCATGAAATGTCTAGGAGGAACATCAAATTATAGGACCACAAAATGAGAAGAGACCTTCAAAAGATCGTCCTAAATTCTAGGGAAAGGAATAAAGGATTTTCTCTAAATCCCCCCATTTTACAGATGAGGGAACTGTAGAGGTTAAATCATTTGGCCTCTAGTTAATGGTAGATACTGGCAGATAAGCCAGGCCTCGAGTCCTAATGGAGAGGAGGCTAGAGATGGGGGCTGGAGGGGGGTGGCCTGGGTTGGAGTTAGAGACCCTGAATGGGGGGGGGAAGGGGGGGCTTTGGTTCTGGGCAGGATAAGGCGAATGCTTACAGTGCTTGCCCTGAGGACAGAATTAGTTCTTTGTTGGATGTTGCCCTTGGCCCCCATACCAGGAGAAGAAAACTACCATGAAACAGAAACTGGATGCTTTTGTCCAGGGTTGTCCTGCCAGGTCAGGCCTGCCAGGGTGGCTCCGCTGAGAGAAGGATGGCCATTAGTTCCCCGGGCCACTTGGAAGGGCCGAGCCCCCACCCAAGTTTGGGTTCTGGGTGCTGTGGCCCTTTTTGCCGCTCTGTGCCTCACTAGCCTGGTTGGGTTTGCTTCCTGGACAAATTGTTGCTGCCATTTTAGACACTTTGAATCTCCTGGAGCTCCCCTTGGCTGGGCCTCCAGGAAGTACCCTGAGAACACGATGGGGAATACCCGGGACTCGACTGCTCAAAAAGCGCTGGGCGCTGCACAGCCATTTCTTCCTTCTGGCTCGTCTCGCGTGCTTCCAAAATGGCGTGCCAGCAGCGGCCCGTGACTGTCTTTATACTCACGCTTCCGAACAATACTTTTGCCCAAGAATATCAAAACACTTTATTAACCTCCATTAAGCCTTTTAGTGCTCCTGAGAGGCAACTTACAGTCCCCACTTTCCATCTTAAAGAAAATGTTAGCAATAGCGTGAATAGGAATACCCGGGTGGTTGATAGCGTCGTCTCAAAGCTTGTCAGATGGCAGCTACGGCGCGACTGAACCTTTGCGTACGCGGGAAACCTTGGCGTGGGCCTCATTTTTCCTATCACGTGGAACTTTCTTTGTGTTATTTTTGCAACGGAAAACAGGCACGATGGTTGGAGTGGAAGTTTGGTCTGCTCTGAAAGAATACTCAGTGTTGCAGTAGAAAGTGTGCTGGACCTAAAGTCTGGAAGTCCCGAGTTCAAATCTGTCCTCAGCCACTGACTACTTTTGTGACTCTGGGCAAGTCATTTTCACCTCTGCCTACCTCAATTGACTCATCTGTAAAATGGGGACCATCATAGTGCTCCTGTCCCAGGGTGGTTGTGACAATAAAGAGTGATATTGTGTGTAAATGACTCCCCCCCCCCCAACAAAAAGCATTCATTTTGCACCTCTTGTGTAAATAAACAAAGAAATGAAATGGGCTTTGCCCTTAAATAACTTAAATTCTATGGGCACCATAAAGCAGTCCTGGTGGTGGTGGTGGTAACAAGAGCAGCGTTTGGGTAACACTTTACGTGTCCTGACGTACTTGGTATATGCTCTCCTTTGATCCTTAAATGCCTGGGAGAGAAATACTACTGTTATACCCATTTTACAGATAAGCAGACATAGACAAATGACTCGCCCAAGGCCACTGTAAATAACCGCCACACAAATGTGGCTCTTATTCTTGGATTATTTACATTAACCAATCAGTAAACGTTGATTAAGCACCAGGCACTATGCTATGTTCTGGAGAGACAAAAAGAGGCCCAAGCCAGCCCTTGCGCCCAAGGAGCTTACATCACCGGACAGATAGGGCTCTAAGGCTCCTAGCCTAGCTGACTCTACATGACTAGGAAAGCCAGCTTTACCTTTCTGCATTTACATTTCAGGAGTTTCCTTTTAACCAGAAACTGTTGTTTTAACACAGAAATGTGCCCCCCCCCCCACTGCTCCCTAGGCCTGACCATGGAGAGGAATGGGACTCCCCATCTTAGCCATCTCCTGTTTGTCAGAAGAAAGCTGACTTTGGGGTCCTCCCTGGAGTTTAGCCCAAGTGTTTTTGCTGTTCACTATTGTTGTCATGGATGTAGTTCTGGTGATCTGCCCTTTGAGATCCGCCATCTTCCCTCTGAATGGCTTCATCTAAGTCTTTCCCAACCTCCTTGGAGACCCGTCGATTTCCTGAGGTCCTCCCAAAGCCAAGACTCTGTTCTCATTCCAGGTTCCCAGGTATACCCCATCTTACCCCCCGACCCCCATCCTTTCCTTGGTTCATGCTCTCTTCTGTGCACGAAATGTTTCCCTTCTCTCCCTCCCATTGGTGTGCCATTGTGGAGGAAGTGCTAGACCTAGGAGTTAAAAGACCTGGGTTCAAATCCTGGCTTTGACACCGATCAACTCTTTGACCTTGGGTGAGTCTCTTAAAATCTGCAAGCCTCCGTTTGCTCATTAGTTAAATGAAGGGGATGGACTGGTGGCCCCTTCTAGTTATAGAGCTGTGGGTGATGGATCCAGTCTGTAAGTGGGCCAGGTACTGTCTGGCCATGCGAAAACAACGGCAACGGGCAGCCCGTGCCCTCGCAGAGCTCCCAGTCTCATGGGGCTTGGAGCATGGAAGTGACTGTATAAACAAGCCATCTGCAGGATAAATAGAAAATAGCCTACAGAAGGGAAGTCCTAGATGGCAGAGGGATGGCTACAGGCTTCCTGAAAAGGCAGAATATTCGCTGTGACTTGAAGGAAGCCCGGAGGTGGGCATCGCAGGCCCCAGGATGCCCAGAGTCCATGGATGCAGCATCTGGTTTGAGGGTCCCTGCATCAAAGTGTCCTTTGGGGGCTGGAAGGCATCAGAACCGGGAAAGGTAGGAGGGGGCTAGCAAACCTCGTCCGTTCTGTGGCATTTTCCTGATCCTCCACGCTGGCCCTGGCCGGAACTCCAACGGTGCGCAGCCAAGTCCTGCCTTGCTATATGGGTCTTCGTATTCGGTTCAGGCTTTTTTCAGTCGTGTCCCTTTCTCTGACCCAATTTGGGCTTTTCTTCCTTCTCCAGCTCATTTTATAGTGGAGAAAACTGAGGCAAACCAGGCCACGTTTAGCTACAGGCCCAGCGCTCCATCCCTCCACAGGGCCACTTGGCTGCCCCAGAAGTTTCTTAGGCACATTTCTTATCTCCCAAAGCAAAGACAAAGAGGGCCATTTTAAACTCCGTTGGGCCCCCTGCTTGAGCACTTCTTTCTTCGCATCTTCCATATGGCCTCCTACGGTGCTTTTCTCATCCTAACCTCAACTTGTGTTTATCCAGACCTTTAGGGTGTACAAGGATATTTCCACCTGGTATATTGGCAAAGTCTAGATTTTTTTAATTTGCTTGATCTGCCCCAGATGGCCTGTGATCTGGGCGGCCAAACGCCCTCCCCCAGGCCAATACTTGTGTAACTTCGGAACCACACAGTTCGGTGCCTGGTCCGTGGTCCGAGGGTCAGTACGTGTCCGAGGCAGGCATCAAACGTACATCCTTTCCTCACTAGATTTCTTCTCACTTTTAAGTACTGCCATATTGTTCTTGTTTTTTCAGAGAAGTGCGAGGAGATGAAATGATCTGCTCAGTCTCACCACTAGCCGGGGCAGCCTTGGAATTAAAACCTGTGCCTCTTTTTCCTCGAAGACCAGTGTTTTATCCTTTATCCCAAGCTTCCTCTCCTACCACCCGTGTAATTTCACATGCTGATTGAATCAGTGAAGTCACTGAGCCTCGAAAACTCTGATTATGGCTATAAAATATTTCCTCTTCTGTGGATAACCTCGGAACGCCTTGCCTATCATTGAAGATTCTTTTTAATCTGGTGACATTTTATCTGTATTACCTTACAAGGGAATGTAGAGGAGGCAGCTGAGTGGCTCAGGAGACTAGAGTCAGAGCTAGAGACAAGAGGTTTGGGGTTTAAATCTGGCCTGGCTGTGTGACCCTGGACAAGTCACTTAACCCCCATTGCCCAGCCTTTCCTGCTCTTCTACCTTGGAGCCAATATGCAGCATTGATTCTAAAATGGAAGGTGGGGGTTTTTTGCCTGCTTGGTTTTTTAAGGCACATGGAGAAGAGAGAAGCCAGGCCACGTCACAATAGATGGCCTGCAATAGTGCAGAGCAGTCCTATTACAAAAAGAAAAAATAGAGTAGGAATCCCGAAGGTCCAGAGGAGCCAAAGCTGAAGAGGGAAGCAGGCGGTGGCAGCAGAAGGAAGGGATGCTCTTGGTTCCGTTGGCAGGAGCCTGATGAAAGCAGGGAGAGGCTTTGGCTTGGGGTAGGTGGGGGGTTGCTAAGGGTGCCAGACAGGAGGCTCCCTCCTTCTCGTGCTTGTTTCCTTTGCAAAGGAGCCTGACGGTTACACTGCAAGTGCTGGCACAGGAATGATTCACAGGGAGTGGGCGCTCCGGAGAGTGGGGAGGGGGAGGCGGGGAAGGGAACAAGCATGTACTTAGGGCCTGCAGGGCCAGGGACGCTGCCCCTCCTGGGGTCCCTACGCTAGCCCTGCCACTCAGGGGCTGTTTCCCCCCTTTTACATTGGAAGAAACTGAGGCTAACAGCATAGCAGGTGGCCCTGTGACTAAATAGCGTAGGCCTGATTTGAACTTGAGTCTTCCAGACTTCTGGTCCAGTACTCTGTTGTCAGAGAGCACCTGATCCAGATGTGCTGCATCTTCAGGTACTAATCAAAGCTAGCACATGGGATGGCTGAACCATCATCAGCAATATTTGAAAGATCCTAGAAAATGGGAGCCAGGTGACAAGAATTAAGAAGAGCAAATGCCGGACAAACTAGTTGTGTCACCCTAGGCAAGTCACTTCACTTCTCTTTGCCTCTGTTTCCTCAGTTGTTAAAGGGAGGAAATAAAGATCACCTGAGATGTGTTAGCAAACCTGAGAATGCTATCTCAATATTAATTATTCTTTTTTTAAAAAAAGAGAATAAAATATAATTTTCAAGCTCTAGGCCAATGAGCTGGACTGCACACTCTGGAAAATTCTAGAATTCACCATTAAAGAGAAGGCCAACAAACAAATAGTAGGAGAAACAGGTGATTGCAGGGATGTAGGCCACGTGGTTTTGTCCCGAACAAGTCACACGAGGCTGACTCTTCTTTTTTGATGTATCTGGTAGATAAGGGAGGTGGCACGGATACAATTTACCTTTCTTTTAAGAACGTTTTTGAAAGTATTCTTATAGGAATACAAGATGGGTTCTGTTCATCCTCCACTTCAGATCTTCCTTCATGCTATTTTCCCAGCCTTGAATACAGTCCTTCCTCTGTTCTGAAGAGGTCCCTCCTCTTGGGTACACTCTCCCCTTCCTGTCCAACTCTCATGTTCTTCTCTAAAGGTCTCTAGCACTCACTTTCTGTACCACCCATTTTTTTTAAAGCTCTACCTTCCATCTTAGTATTTATCCCAAGGCAGAAGAGTGGTAAGGGCTAGGCAGCTGGGGTTCAGTGACTTTCCCAGGGTCACACAGCTAGGAAGTGTCTGAGGCCAGATTTGCACCCTGGCCCTCCTGTCTCCAAGCCTGGCTTTCTGTCCACTGAGCCACCTGGCTGCCCCATTTTGACAATCTTCATCACACACTATCTCATCACCCAACTCTTAGGTGTCTATCCCGCCTTCACTTGTTTGGAAGCTCCTACAGGATGAGTGACATGCCTGGAGTTCCTTTTGTTTCTTTCACAGTGTCTAGTAATAGGAAGTGACCACTCGCTAGGTGTTCCATGGACATTTGTTGAATGAAACATAAGAATGGAGGATTTCTCCCAAGCTCTCTGTCTACCAGTGACTGGGGAGCACTGCTGTGGCAGTGAGGACGAGGAATCCACCCACCTGACCCATGAAAAAATTCTAGGAAAAAGGGGGGAAATTTTCACAAATTGTACCAGGTTCTTGTAGCGATCCCTGTCCCATAAGCCTGCAACGGCAATCGCTCACTAACCCAACTTAGCAGTCTGGTGAGTGGAGGCTATCAGGGTTAAGAATGTCACCTGCATTTCTGCTTTCCTAAAGCTCCACTCTCTTTGTCCATTACTGCCGACTTCATTTTAGATGTGATCAGGCAATGCTTTTAACATTGCTGATCAAAACTGAAGGCACAAAGTTTACCTTTTGGACGGGGAAAGCAATGTTTCCTAGAAATGTCTATTTCCCAAATCAGCATCCACCCTTTCTCACTCAGATTCCCAGTGATCTTATTTAAGATTTATTTACATAGCGTCAACCTAACCTACTCCACTACAGTTACCTCTGGGTAATCAAGATGTTGGTATCCATAGTGCATAATGACCGAAGCTTTAAGCTTCCCCCTCTTCTTGCTATGATTGTCTTTCAGAATTCTGCCTTTGAATTGGTTTTATCCAAAGCTTTTATCTTTGAAGTATGAAACCTGAACCCATCTTTGGGCATGTGAAGAGAAGCATGTTTACATGGCTGCAGAATTCAGGGGCTCCGCTTTTCATTTCACTTTAGCCAAATAGAAACATGACAGCATTCTAGAGCATGTATCTGGAATAAATTATATACTCGGAAGAAGACAGTCAGAGTGGTTTTTGTCTTGTAATCTTGGGAGCCAAGTGACTGTCTGATTTGGGGCTAATCATAGAAGAACCCAGGCGCCATCTTGGTCATGGGGTCAGTGCATTTTGACTGTGCTCACATATACATACTAAGTTTTTTCTCAGGACGTTCATGTAAAAGGATATGTTCTGATCTATGTGCTTAAACTATTCAGGTTTAGGTGGGGAGGAGATAAGAAAACTCAAGAGCTACTTTATAAAAGAAAGCAAACTTTTCCCATGTTTGGGAAATTTCAAGCCTTTAATCAACTTATTTTTCTCAGCCACCAGTACCTCATTTGTACTTAGAACCAGGAATTGCAAACATTTTGATGAATCATTTCAAAAAGTAGTTCTTTACTATGTGCAAGGCATTGTATCATTGTGAGAATAAAGAGAAAAGGACCTTATATTCTGCAACGGTACACAGGGAAAGAAATGCAAAATAATTTGAGAGGGCTAACAACTAAGGGCTTTTTGTAGCAGATAAGACCTGAGTTTACAAGCCAGGGATTCTAAGCTTTAAAAGAAGCTTTTGATTCTGTGAGATGGAGATGCTGGGGCAGAAATGGAGTGTGGGTGATAGAAATATGTTCTGAGCAAAGACACAGAGGACCAAGGGAATAATGCTGAGTTTGGGGGAAAGTATGTAGCCTGGTTTGGCCAGAACATAGAGGTCATGATGGAGAATAAACCTGGAAAGGTAGGTTGGAGCCAAATTACTATGGACTTTAATGTCCAAACAGAAGTTTATTTGTATGAAACTACTGGAACTTCTTGAATAGGTGAGACATAATTAGACCTATGCATTAGGAAGCTGGCAGCTGCATAGAGGATAGATCAGAAGCTGATGCAAGTCCAGGCGAGACATGTTGGCAGCCATGAGTAGAGCGCTAGCGGAGAGAAAAGGATAAATGTGGAATCTGTTCTGGAAGACTTGGTAAATATCTGGATCTCAGGAAGAGAGAAAGTCTCTCACTTCTAAATTCTGTGGCCCTGTAATAAGTCCACACTATAATAAACATGACCAAGAGTTCAGTTTTATAGCTTCTCGATAGAACCCTTGGACACTTTTCTCCCTTTAAAGAATATTTGAGCCATTTGGCTCCAAATTTTGGCCTTCCCTTTAAGAAAATAAATATTATTTAGTAGAAAAAGGAAAGACCTGAATCAGAGAATGTAAACCCGAACCCTGCTTTGCAACTTACTGCCTTAGATGAGCCTCTTTAGCCTTGGTTTTCTCATCTACAGAATGAGGAGTTTGGCCAGATGACCTCTGAGTTATCTCCCAACTCAAAAGCTTCAGCCATCATGTTTGTGATAGTATAGTTGATGAGCTCCTTGTGAGAAGAGATTATTTCTTTGCTTTGTCTTTATGTCCTCGATATCACCCATAATTCCCAGCACATAGTAACTGCTTGTAGGTTGATTAAAACATGAGCCATCTTCCAATTTTTATTTATATTTTCTTTAAATTCAGAATGGTTTCCTCAGAGCTCATCTCCAAGTACAGAAAGTCGGTTCTGTATTTTATTCTTACCTGCACAAATTCCATCCTTGGCTGTAGCGTGAGAAAACAAAGGCATCTGGCCTCCCATTTATTCCTTTCAGACTAGATAAAATGGCATTTCCCCAGTTCTGAGTATAAGTGTGGAAGCAGAACTGGGCCTTTTCCCCTTGCGCCTTCCTTCTACACTAACCCAGATTCTCCTGGTCTTCCCTTTACATAAAAGCAAAATGTATAACCTTTACCCTAGAAATCTTTCTGAATTAGTGATTCCAGGGCTCCATTGTGAGCCTTTTATTATAATTTACTACCCAAATCTAGGATTTCCTGGTTCTAAATGGTCTTATCCTGGCTTTATTCTGCCTTCACCAACCCTACCCCAGTGCCTTCCATCAGAGATTACCTTCTATTTACAATGTACATGTCTTATATGGACAGTTTTGTGCATGTTATCTACATCATTAGAATATGAGCTCCTTAGGGCAGCAAAGTGGCTCCAGGGATTAAGAGCCAGACCTGCGGGCAAGAGATCCTGGGTTCAAAACATTTCCTAGCTTTGTGACCTTGGAGACTTAACCCCCATTGCCTACCCCTTACCAATATTCTGTCTAGGAGCCAATGCATGGTATTAATTCTAAGATGGGAGGTAAGGGTTATGGAAAGAAGTGAAAAACATGAGCTCCTTGAACTTAGGGACAGTGATGTATCCTCTCTTCTGCCCACAATGTTTAGCCCAGTTCCTGGCACATATGGAGTGCTTAATAAGTGCCCTGACTCATGCTAACTACATTGTTGATACCCGATGGAAAATTCTGTTATGCCAACTGTTCAATATCAATATAATCACATTAGTAAGTCATAGAGTAACTTAGTCCACTTGGGCAGAAGAGGATTCCTTCCATGCTACCAGGAGCTGTGTCTCCCCAGGGTAACATGGAATGTTTCAGGGTCTGGCTCGTGCCCGTGGCCTCAGTGCCATCCCTCAGACGTTGGCTAGGTTCCAAACTCCCTGAAACGACAGAGACAAAAGAGGGAACCTCTGGGGGGCTGCCCCGGCCTGTGCAGTCTCTTTTTCCCAAAGGTGATCCCTCTAGCAGACTGCTCCGGGGGGGAATGTCTAGAAGCATCTATGTCTCTGGCCAATACACTTACGATCCCTGGACATCCTGAACTCAGGGACCACTTGTCTACTCTCTCATTTGATCTTTTTTTTTTTCATTTATGGGGAGCTCTTTCTTAACCCCTGAAGACAGTGGATAGGCTCTGGGTGGAGTCACTTATTCAGATTGCACGAAATAGCCTCATCAGTCATGTTCTTAAATCATTTATTCTGTCACCACCTGCACACAGGTGCAGAAGAGAGGCTCTGCCCCTTCTGCCCTCCCCGTGCGGCCTGTGTCCTATCCAGAGTTTGCCTGGGGTCATCCCCAACACAGGAGCTCCATCGTTCAACCCGCCATGACCCCAGGGGCTCGTGGGTACATTTCAGACCAAATGGAACTTTGCAGGCTATTTGTGTTGATCCAGTCTCTCCTTTAGGGTACTGTTTCATTTAGTTTTATTAAAATTTATGCCAATGAAATAATATAGATTCGATTTCTAATATGACTAAGGGTGGGGGAGATGTTTCTTACTAGTGACATTACATAAATACATATGAGGTCAATAGGTCAGTGATGATGATGATGATGATGATGATGATAATGTTGATGGCCATCATTTAATGTTTGCAAAGTGCTTTACAACTTCTATTCTATCCATTTATCTCATTCTGGTGATAAACCTGGAAGATAAGGTGTTTCATCATCGCCATTTTACAAGGGAAGAAATCGAGGCTGGGAAAGGTTACATGACTTGCCTAAGGCTGCACAGTGAACAAGTATCTAGGACCAGATTGGAATCCAATCCTCCTGATTCTAAATCGATCTACTGCACAACCTAGCTTTCTTTTTTATTATTATTATTTTTTATTTGATCATTTCCAAACATTATTCACTGGAGACAAAGATCATTTTCTTTTCCTCCCTCCTTCCCCCACCTCTCCCATAGCTGACGCGCAATTCCACTGGGTATCACATGTGTTCTTGATTTGAACCCATTTCCATGTTGTTGGTATTTGCATTAGAGTGTTCATTTAGAGTCTCTCCTCAGACATGTCCCCTCAACCCATTTAGTCAAGCAGTTGCTTTTCCTCAGTGTTTTTATTCCCACAATTTGTCCTCTGCTTGTGGATAGTGTTTTTCTCCTAGATCCCTGCAGATTGTTCAGGGACATTGTATTGCCACTAATGGAGAAGTCCATTACAATTGATTGTACCACAGTATATCAGTCTCTGTGTATAATGTTTTCCTGGTTTTGCTCCTCTCGCTCTGAATCACTTCCTGGAGGTTGTTCCAGTCTCCATGGAATTCCTCCACTTTATTATTCCTTTTAGCACAATAGTATTCCATCACCAACATATACCACAATTTGTTCAGCCATTTCCCAATTGAAGGGCATCCCCTCATTTTCCAATTTTTGGCCACCACAAAGAGCACAGCTATGAATATTCTTGTACAAGTCTTTTTACTTATTATCTCTTTGGGGTACAAACCCAGCAGTGCTATGGCTGTATCAAAAGGCAGACAAGTCTTTTATCGCCCTTTGGGCATAGTTCCAAATTGCCCTCCAGAATGGTTGGATCAATTCACAACTCCACCAACAATGAATTAATGTCCCAACTTTGCCACATCCCCTCCAGTATTCACTACTTTCCTCTGCTGTCATGTTAGCCAATCTGTAAGTTGTGAGGTGATACCTCAGAGTTGTTTTGATTTGCATTTCTCTGATTATAAGAGATGTAGAGCACTTTTTCATGTGCTTATTAATAGTTTTGATTTCTTTGGCTGAGAACTGCCTATTCATATCCCTTGCCCATTTATCAATTGGAGAATGGCTTGACTTTTTGTATAATTGATTTAGCTCTTTGTAAATTTGAGTAATTAAACCTTTGTCAGAGTTTTTATGAAGATTGTTTCCCAATTTGTTGTTTCCCTTCTGATTTTAGTTACATTGGTTTTGTTTGTACAAAAACTTTTTCATTTGATGTAGTAAAAATTATTTATTTTACATTTTGTGACTCTTTCTATATCTTGCTTGGTTTTAAAGTCTTTCCCTTCCCAAAGTTCTGACATTTATACTATTCTGTGTTTGCCTAATTTACTTATAGTTTCCTTCTTTATGTTCAACTCATTCACCCATTTTGAATTTATCTTGGTGTAGGGTGTGAGGTGTTCATCCAAAGCTAATCTCTCCCACACTGTCTTCCAATTTTCCCAGCAATTTTTATAGAATAGTGGATTTTTGTCCCAAAAGCTGGGATCTTTGGGTTTATCATATACTGTCTTGCCGAGGTCACTTGCCCCCAGTCTATTCCACTGATCCTCCTTTCTGTCTCTTAGCCAGTACCAAATTGTTTTGATGACTGCTGCTTTGTAATATAATTTGAGATCTGGGACTGCAAGGCCACCTTCCTTTGTATTTTTTTCCCACTATTTCCCTGGATATCCTTGATCCTTTGTTCTTCCAAATGAACTTTGTTATGGTTTTTTCTAAATCAGTAAAGAAATTTTTTGGAAGTTCAATGGGTATGGCACTAAATAGATAAATAAGTTTGGGTAGGATGGTCATTTTTATTATATTGGCTTGTCCTACCCATGAGCAGTTAATGTTTTTTCCAATTGCTCAAGTCTAGTTTTAGTTGTGTGGAGAGTGTTTTGTAGTTGTGTTCATATAGTTCCTGTGTTTGTCTCGGGAGATAGATTCCTAGGTATTTTATTTTGCCTAAGGTGATTTTGAATGGGATTTCTCTTTCTAGTTTTTTCTGTTGAGCTGTGTTGGAAATATATAGAAATGGTGATGATTTATACAGGTTTATTTTGTATCCTGCAACTTTGATAAAGTTGCTGATTATTTCAATTAGCTTTTTTGTTGATTCTCTAGGATTCTTTAAGTAGATCATCATATCATCTGCAAAGAGCGATAATTTGGTCTCCTCCTTGCCTATTTTGATGCCTTCAATTCCTTTATCTTCTCTAATTGATACTGCTAGTGTTTCTAGTACAATGTCAAATAATAGAGGTGATAATGGGCATCCTTGTTTCACTCCTGATCTTATTGGGAATGCATCTAGTTTATCCCCATTGCAGATGATATTAGCTGATGGTTTTAGATATATACTGTTTATTATTTTTAGGAACGACTCTTCTATTCCTATGCTTTCTAGTGTTTTTTAATAGGAATGGGTGTTGTATTTTATCCAAGGCTTTTTCTGCATCTATTGAAATAATCATGTGATTTTTGTTGGTTTGCTTGTTGATGTGGTCAATTATGTGGATGGTTTTCCTAATATTGAACCAGCCCTGCATCCCTGGTATAAATCCTACTTGATCATGGTGGATGACCCTTCTGATCACTTGCTGGAGTCTTTTTGCTAGTGTCCTATTTAAGATTTTTGCATCTATATTCATTAGGGAGATTGGTCTATAGTTTTCTTTCTCTGTTTTTGACCTGCCTGGTTTTAGAATCAGTACCATGTTTGTGTCATAAAAGGAATTTGGTAGAATTTCCTCTTTGCTTATTATGTCAAATAGTTTATATAGTATTGGGATTAACTGTTCTCTGAATGTTTGATAGAATTCACTTGTGAATCCATCTGGCCCTGGGAATTTTTTCTTAGGGAGTTCTTTGATGGCCTGTTGGATTTCATTTTCTGATATGGGATTATTTAAGAATTCTTCTGTTAGTCTAGGCAGTTTTTATTTTTGTATATATTCGTCCATATCGCCTAGATTGGTATATTTATTGCCATATAATTGGGCAAAGTAATTTTTAATGATTGCCTTAATTTCCTCCTCATTGGAGGTGATGTCCCCCTTTTCATCTTTGATGCTGTTAATTTGCTTTTCTTCTTAACTTTTTTTAAATTAGATTGACCAGTACTTTGTCTATTTTGTTTGTTTTTTCAAAGTACCAGCTTCTAGTCTTATTTATTAATTTAATAGATCTATCACTTTCGATTTTATTAATTTCTCCCTTAATTTTTAGGATCTCTAGTTTGGTTTTCTTCTGGGGGTTACAACCTAGCTTTCTTATCTTATTTTCTCTCGTTCACCAAGGACATAATTATACAACTAGTATATAATCACAGAATCTCTAAGGTTAACTGTTCATTTGGTCAGTCATTACCCTCATTTTAAGAAGGCTCTCTATAGGGGCAGCCTCAGTGGTTAGAGAGTCAGGCCTAAGGAGGGGAGGTCCTGGGTTCAAGGGTAACCCTAGTAAGTAATTTAACCCCAGTGGCCTAGCTCTTCCCACTCTTCCCACCTAGGGACCCCTACAGAGTGGATCCATGGTCCCACAAGGTGGATATCAAATCCTCCTTTTCTAGTCCAAAATGTTGCCATGTTCTCCCATAACTTCCCCAGAGAAGATCTACCCAATGTGTTAGAGCCCTTCTGACGACTTTTAGCCTTTATATTGTTACCATTGCAGCCTTTGGGCTGTGCATCTGCTATCACGTGCTCTTGTCACAACCTACTTTCTTTTCTAATCTTATCTTTCCAGGATCTTACTTTCCAGGTAACTCATAGGTTTGCGGGTTTTCATCGATATTCTGTATATCCCCACTGCCCATCTCTCCTTTGTCCTTTCGGCCACTTCTGGGTCACAGAGCTGATTGGGATCACTGAAGGTATCACACCCTTCCCTGAGCCATCTGGCCCATTCTCTCTCCTAGGCTAGGCTCTGCTCCTAGTCCATCTGCAGTGCCTGGCCAAGATGAGCGGCCGACGGGCTAACTCAGTGGACTGGCCATGCAGCTACCTACATATTTGGAGCAATTGGCATTATTTTTCCATTTCCTTTTTAAAAATTTGGATTATTAATCCAATCTTGTGACTAGTTATGAATATTATTGAGAAGAGTCTGTAGTGTTCTGATGCTCATCCACAAATAGGGGTATCTGAAAGACATCACCATTTATAAGGAGTTCCTCTTCCCTTTTGAATCATGAATCAGAGAAATAATTGTAGCAAAAACTTTTGCTCAGTTTATATTTCTTCCTTTATGCTTTTCCTTTATCATAATGAATGTAACATACATTTGTATAGCACTTTACAAAAGCAAAAGAACTCCGTAAGCCTTATATATGGTCCCCATTTTGCAGGTTTAAAAAAAAAAAGCAAGAGCTAGAGAAGTCACTTTAATTTGTCAAAGGTCACACTGTAAGTAGTTCAGCCAGCCTTTAAATATACATCTTCTCATTCTAGGTACTACACTTTTTTTGTCCCATTAGCCTTTGCCTCATGTAATTGTAGACAGCCCAAGACTTGGCATTCAGTCCTCAGCTCTTCTCTGTTTTCACACTTTCTCTGAAAATTCACACTTTAGAGATTGCCTCTCTGGTGTACCTCTTAGATCCGTCTATATTGCCAATCTTTACCTCCCTCCCAAACTCCAACCCCAAATTTCCGTTTAGTCTACTAGACATTTCTCTTGGAATGTTCTATTTTCGTCTCTGATTCAACGTGTTGAAAACTAAAATAGTCGCTCTCCTAAAACTGATTTCCTATCCTGACTCCTCTATTTCTATCAATTATATTATTAGTATAATTATTATTCTTTTTTGCTCAGGTTTCAGTCTTTGGTTTCTTCTTGCATTTCCCTATTTCCTCATTCTACTTTGATGACCAAGTCTGGGCTGTTGATTCTTGTTTCAGAATGCTTTTTTTCTTCTTCCTTTCTGTTGCCATCACTGCATGAATGCCTTAGTTTAGACCCTCAATGACTCACAGCCAGAGTATTTCAGTAGGCTCCTCACTAGTCTCCTTATCTCCACTTCATTCAACCCCTGTCCTCAGCCCCTATTCATTTAGCTATCTTTGTAAAATGCTAGTTTTGCCATTTTTCAGCTTGGAAACCTAAACAAATCTCCTTGTTACTCAAAGAATAAAGTCCATAGTCTAGAATTCAAGGCTTTTTATAGCCTGCCTCCCCATGCACTTCTCTGATTTTATTCTTACTTTTCCCTACTGTAAACCCTCCATCCTACCTAAACTTAAAAGTTTCCCCAAAATTTACCTTCTGTGGTTCTGCCTTTCCTGAAGCCTTTTTCTCCTTGCTCCACAATGAAGGGTGTGAATCTGCCATCTCCAGTTCCATTCATGCAGCTCTCTGGTGACAGGCTTTATCTTCAGCTTCTCTGGTGTACTTCAGAGGGGATGTATATATAATTATTTAATTTTTCTATTTTTTTTTCCTCAGGGTTGGTCCGCCACATATGCAACCTTTTGATTGAAACCTCAACCCTGTACCTGGACATAGACAATAAAAGCAACATCAAGACTGCAAACTCAATGCTGTTTTCCCTGCTTGACATCTTACACTGCATGCTCATGTACACCTCGAATATTGTTCGGCTGACTCTACAGGTAACACCTATTTCCTAGCTGGGGAAAAGTAGCATCCAAGACCCTTTCTCCCTTTCTCTTTCCTCTTGGATTCTATTTTTTTAATGTTACTTTTATTATCATGCAAAACACTTCCATATTGGCCATTGTAAGAGCACACTCATGCAAAACCAAACCCTGAAACAAAACTGTAAATACATTGATGCAGAAGATAATGTGCTGGACAGGTATCCATCTGACTCCAACAGTTCTTTCTCTGGCAAGGGATTCAGGATTGTCCCAGATCATTGCATCGCTGAGAGGAGCCAAGTTTTCACAGTTGATCATCATACGATATTGCTGTTACTGTGTACAATGTCCTCCCAGTTCTGCTTATTTCACTCGGTATCAGTTCATGTCCATCTTTCCAGCATTTCCAGCATTCATTCTGTTTATCATTTATTATAGCATAATAATGTCCCATCACCAACATACCACAATTTGTTCAGCCGTTCCCCAATGGTGGGCATCCCCTCAACTTCCAATTCTTTGCCACCACAAAAAGAGCTGGTATAAATGTTTTTGTACAAGTACACACTTTTCCCCTTTTTTATGATCTCTTTGGGATACAGACCCAGTAGCGGCATTACAAGATCAAAGGGTTTGCTCAGTTTTATAGCCCTTTGGGCATGGTTCTTGAATAGTATTTTAAATGTACTTATTTAAAAGAGAAAGAAGGAAGAAGCCCTTATTAGAGAGCCATCCTCAGGAATAGAAGACCTGATAGATGATTTCCAAGGGAAGGGGAGGGAGGCCTCTTGACTATGGGTGCCCCACAGTTAGCCCCTACTCAGGCCACCCTAGAACAGAGTAGCCACTTTAGATCCAGCTCAGTCTAGCCCAGAATCCCTGCCTCTGGGAAGCCTGGAAGTATTTTCCTCCCTCTTCTTCCCACCCAAATATTGCACCATTGACTTCCTACCCAGAGGACATGTACTCAGAGCTGATTTGCTAGAAGCAATAGATTGCAACTGATTGATCTCTCACTTGATTCCTCTTGTGACCACAGGCATGAGATTTTGACTTAGGGATTAGGGCAGTCTGGCTCTGGAACAAAAATGCAGCTGATTGGCCCATTTGGAGGATTGAAACTGCAGCCTTTGACAATTAGCAACACACGATCAAATTTTCTTGAAGGAAGCATAGTGATTAACTAAAGTCCAAACTTCCCTGGACTGAACTTATTGCCCATTGATATTAATTTTTAGGGCATTTTTCATGTTAGGGTCATCTGAATTTAAAACATTATTTTTTTTCTTACATTTTCCTATTGAAATAGCAATGGCAAATAACAGAATTTTTGTTTTTTACATTCAGAAGCTAAAGCAGATTGATCAATTACTTTTCCAAGGCTGGCTCATAATAGATTTCTAGGATATTTGTTTAGTCTACACTGGTCACCATTAAGAAAAATAGTTCCTGCCATTGCTGATTTGGGCCTGGTGATTTGCTTGCATGTATAATACAGTAAATAACTCTACCCAAGGCCCCCAAACTAAGGCAGAGCTTTCATAAACACTTAATATGTATTTGTTAGTCATTTCTTTTTTTTTAAAAGAAGCTGATGAAAATGACCTAACTTTCCCTTTCACATGTCTACATTAATTTTAAGTAAATTGTATAACAACTGTCAGGTACTCGTGAACATTTAGGTTTTTGCTAGGTTTGGGTTTTTTTTTTCCCCACTACCTGTCACTAGCACAATGAAAAAAAAATCTTTTTCTCAAAAGTACATCATTTCTTATATCTGATTCCATTGTGGTGGTTTTGTAAATTCTTTGTGATACAATAGATAGTTCCTCTCAAAAATGGCTTTGATGCTTCTAATGAAAGATTGTCAGGTAGATTGTAGATAAAAAGGATCAGAAACTGAAGGACTCCAGAACAATGGAAATCTCCTTGTGTAAATGATTAGGAAAACACTCATAAATATTTTTTTTGCTACCTTAATCAAAAATGCTCCTTTTTATATATTCCTAAAAATTTGGTAATGAATTAATCATGTCTCATTCTCCTTAACTCAATTATGGAATGCAGTGCTATTAATTACCTTTCTAAATCTCCCTTCCTCATGTTTACTATGTACTTCTTTTGACATCACTGACAGCTGCCTTTGATCTCCATTAGCAACTATGATACCTGGTGCCAGTCCGGAAAAACACCAAGATAAATACTTGAGACTGAATTTTGAGGTGCGACTGGGAAAATAGATGGAGTGTGCATCTAAGAAACGGTCCCCTGAAACAGTGAACTATGAATGCTTTTAAAAGCATGTCTCCTCTTTAGCTTTCTTCAAGTCCCAGAGCTAGGATTTTCCTCAATGAAAAGCCTACATTTGCTTTGAAAAACAACTGTTCCAAGGACTAAAGTCAAGCTAGTTGGAAGCATCAGAGTCTGAACCTGAACACATATCTCTTCCTAGCATGTTGTGTTACAGTTAAAAGAGTGGTTGCCTTAAACTGTGACCATGAAAATATGGTTTCAAGACTTTGAATTGCCAAAACTGTAAAGATAATTTTTTGGGTCTTGATTTTATATTAAAAATAAAGTGGTCACCATGGGAAAATTTCCCAAATATGAAATACCCAAGTCAGCTGGGTTTTTATGGAGATTTTAATTAATACAAATAAGGAATTAAGGAAAGGGGGAGAGTACGAGGAAATATTGGGAAAAGGGGCCTAGGCCTGAGCTTTAAGAGAGACCAGTTAGTCTTTAATCCACTCACCACAAGATTTGTCCCAAACAAGATTCTAGTGTTCAGAGAGACCCAACTACTCCAACTAGTCTGAGCTCCAACTCAGCTACCAAAGCTGAATTCTTTTCAGCCACCGAGAGAGAGACCAGCCTCCAATTCAGCTCCAAAGCTGAATTCCTTTTCAGAGACCTTCTGAACTCCTTTTAAAGAGAATTTTCTCCTATGTCGCCTCCCCTAATTTTTCACATCTACCAATCACAGTAGACGTTTTCACAGGACTGACCATTCTTAATTCACACCTGAGTAAACTAAAACTTTTGAGTAATTCACACCTGAGAAGACTAATCTTGTCCTTTACAAGTTGTCTGATTAATTTGATCTTCATAGGTACTTAGCACCTCTTTGTATTAGATCTAAAAATAGACCTAGCTTAAGGGTTCTTGCTTCACTTTAAGTATGGGTTGGGGACTTTTCATTGTTCAATCAGGAGTTTACAACTTTATCTTCCCCTAAAGTATGCCTAAGTATGGGTGAAGTAATGTTAGAGTTCCCACATTCCTGACCAAAGTCCCTTCATTGTCTTAAAATGGGGAATGGTCTTAACCAAATGTTCTAAGGTAGAGTCTGAGAATTTTTTAGATTCACAAGTCTGAGAAATTTTAAGATTCACAATTGTGAATCTCAAAAAAAAAAGAGTTGTGGGTTTTCAAAAAGTCAGATCAACAAGCATTTATGAAGCCTAAGACCATTTTTCTGAGTCCTTTCTCTGACCCATACCCTCTCAGTGCCCCCTCTTTCAGGGGAATTTCCAATCTATGGGGAGGGGGGAAATTTCCCATCAATTAACAAGCCTGCATGAATTTAAGGAAGACAGATAGAGGAGAAGAGAATGAATATTCCAAGCATGGGAGATAGTCAGTGAAAATTCATGGAGTGAAGAGTTGGAGTGTCTTGTGGGACAAATAGCAATGTCATTGGATCTCAGAGAAATCAGGTGCCAGGAGACTGGAGAGGCTGGAAGGGGCCAGGTTTTTAAGGACTTTATTGTTGTTCCTGGTGTATATGTACGTATGTACATATGTGTGTTTTACTATAAAGACATCTAACTCAAGGGGTCAGATGTTAAGACTGAATAGTCATCTTCATAGAGGACGATTCATCCATGAGAACAAACAAGATTCATTAAGTGACATAATATGAAGAGAGAAGAAAAGAGGGCCCAATACAGAACCTTGGGGGATACCCAAGGCTAATGGATAAGACTTAGATGGAAGTCTAGCAAAGTAGACTTAGATGGAGCCGACAGTTGACAGTTGGAGGAGAATCAGAAGAGAGCAGTGTCATGAAAACCACGAGAGAGACGAGTATTGAAGAAGGCTCAGCACTGGCACAGGCTGCAGAGAATTCAAGAAGAAGGAAGATTGGGAAAAGGCCATTAGACTGAACAACTAAGAGATCTTTGGTAACTAATAAGGTCAAAAGCCAGATTGCAAAGAGCAAAGAAAATGAGAGAAAAAGGAAGAATTGATATTTTTTTAGGTAGCCTTTTCAAGCATTTTAGCCACAAATGGGAGCAAGCTACAGGGTGATAATCAGTAGGAGTGGATCATTTAAGTGAAGGGTGCTTTTTAGGAAGGGGGAGACATTGTTGGCAGTAGAGAAGCAACTAAGAGAAAGGGAAAGATTGAAGATTATGAGTGGGGATATCTCATGGGCTGGTGCCAACTTGGAAGGAGGCTACTAATACAATCTTCTCATATCCCATAGCTTTTTTAAAATAAGTTTTTATTGATGTCTTGTTTTTTACATGACCTTAGTTTCCCCCAGTATCCCTTTTCCCAACCACCCTCTGCAGTAGTATAGACATTTATTTCATTTGTGTAATTCTGAATTATTTCCTAAAATGGTTATGCCAATTCACAAATTCAACAAAAAATGTACCTCTGTGCCTATCTTTAATCAGTCAACCCTTACCTTTCATCTTAGAATCAATACTGTGTATTGGTTCCAAAGCAGAACAGTGGGAGTTAAGTGACTTGCTCAGAGTCACACAGGTAGGAAGTGCCTAAGGTCACATTTAAACCCAGGACCTCCTATCTCTAAGCCTGGTTCTCTATCCACTGAGCCACCTAGCTGCTCCCTAATCCCCCTTAAGAGTATTTTTAAAAGAAAAAAAAAACAAGCACATTATGAAAAATTTAAAATATGTGCAATGTGCAAACATTTGTGGACCTCTCACCTCTGCCAAAGGGTAACGTGGAAATGTCTTATATTTCTTTCAAGCTATACTTTTTATAAGTTTACCGTTTGCTTTTGATTTTTTTTTGCCTTGGTTTCTTCATCTGTAAAATGGGAATTTGTGAGGATCAAATGAGGTAATATTTGTAAAGTGCTTTGCACAGTGCCTGACTATAGTAAATGTTACATAAATACTAGTTATGAGGACTATGATGGCTATGTGCATGTGTTGGGGGAATTCTTCCTATTTTGTTATAGTTGTTGTTCATGTTGTTTTCTTGGTTTTGCTTACTTCATTCTGCATCAATTTATATAGGTCTTTCCCTTCTCTGTATTCATTGCACTCATCATTCCTTATAGCGCAGTAATATTCATTTGAATTCATGGACCACAATTTGTTTAATCATACTCCAACAAATAAGCATCTATTTAGTTTCCAGCTACTTGCTCTCCCCAAAAATATAGTTTAGTATATTTGTAGACTTTCTTATTATCATTTCCTCTTTGGGGTATAAGCCTAGCAATAGAAACTCTGGGTTCCTGGGTGTGGACATTTTAGTAATTTTTTTTGTGTAATTCTGAATTGATTTCCAAAATGGCTATGCCAATTCCCAACTCCACCAAAAATGCACCAGCACCACTGTGCTTATCTTCAGTCAATCAGTCCCCTACTATATGTTGAATACTGGAGACAAAAGACAGAGCCTACAGATTGTAGGGGAGGACAAGAAAACAAATGTGTTCAAAGAAGCACTATACATGATATGGGGAATAAAGATAGCATGCCCTGCTCTTAGGGAAGTATATCTGGTTAATGAGATACAAAAAGATGTGTAGAAACTGAAACTTAAAAACAGTAACCTCCTCCTTTTCTGATCAGTTGAATAAAAGCATGATGCAGAAAGATACAATTGAAACAATCCTTATTTTGATTGGTCAAACCCAAAGGTGTTTTGATTGGTTAAACCCTGCTTGAATAATTAGGATAATTGGGTTTGTAAATTGCATGTTTCTTTGGAGATAAGATTATAAGTGACCAGCCAACGGTGAAAGAGGGGAGAAATCATCTTGTCAGGAACTAGGATAAAAGGAAGTCTGTGAGCCTCCATTATTTGTTGCTTTCACTTGCTGGCTATAACACTGGCTCTTGAGTACCCATTCTCCAGAAAATGAAATAAAAGAGACTTTGACACACTGACACCTTTCAAGAGTCATTCGTCTCACAGGATAACTAGGAGAAAAATAAGAAACGAAGGGCCCTAGAATTAATAGGAGTTGAGGAAAACTCTCTTTAGAAGACAGGGCTTTATTGGAACTGGACTCTAATCCACTCTGCTATTCACTTGCGTTTTATGGGTGAGTTCATTCCATTCACATTCACAGTTATGATTACTAGCTGTGTATTTCCCAGCATTTTGATTTCTGCTCCTTTACCTGCCTTTTCTTCTTTCACTATTTCCTTCTACACCAATGTTTGCTTTTGAACAGTCCCCCTTGTTCCCACCCTTATTTTACTTCCCTTTCTACCCCCCTCCCTATTTATTCCCCCCTCATTTTCCCTGTAGTCTTTCTAAAATTAACCCCCCGCTCCCTCCCTCTCTTGTACTGCTTCCCTCCCCACCAGACCGTTTGTTACCCTTCTACTCCCCTATAGGGTGCAAATCTATCCTCTGCCCCCAATGGATTGGATTGTTTTTCCCTCTTTGAGTCACTTTCAAAGCACAAAAGTTGAGTATTTCCTGTCTCTGACCTCTTTACCCTTCCAGTGTATTGATGTTCTCTGCCCTCCCATCATGAGTTTCTTTATGACATAAATTTACCCCCATTTGTTTCTTTTCCCATTTCTTTTAATATTAAACTATTTTAAAGCTCTAGTTATATATATATGTATATATATATATGCATACTCATGCATATGTATTTTTGCATGCATATATCTATATACCTATTTATGTCTTGTCCTTTCATCCTATACAATTTGTTGCTGTTCCCTCTAAGTATACTTCTTTTTGCTTCCCAGTTAATAACAACAGTTTTTAAGAGTTACCAATGACCTCTTTTCTTATAGGGATACATATCATTTTAACTTATTGAGTCTCTTAAAAATTTTTTTTTGTTTTTCTTTTTTCCCCCTCTTTTTTAATTACCTTTTGATGATTCTCTTGAGTTCTGTGCTTGGACATCAAATTTTCTGTTCAGGTCTGGTCTTTTCTTTACGAATTCTTGAAATTCTTCTATTTTGTTGAATGACCATACTTTCCCCTGTAAGAATATAGTCAGTTTTGTTGGGTAGTTGATTCTTGGTTGTAGACCTAGTTCCCTTGCTTTCCGGAATATCGTATTCCATGCCTTTCTTTTTTTTAGTGTGGATGCAGCCAGATCCTGAGTTATCGTCACTGTGGTTCCTTGGTATCTGAATGATTTCTTCTTGGCAGTTTGTAATATCTTTTCTTTAGTCTGATAGTTCTTGAATTTGGCTATAACATTCCTGAGTGTTGTCAGTTGGGGATTAAGTACAGGAGGTGATCTGTGGATTCTATCAATCTCCACTTTTCCCTCTTGTTCAAGGATTTCAGGGCAGTTTTCTTTAATAATTTCCTGTAATATAATGTCCAGGCTTTTTCTTTTGTCATGGTCTTCTGGTAGGCCAATAATTCTTAAATTGTCTCTTCTTGAACGATTTTCTAAATCCTGTTTTGTGAATGAGATGCTTCATATTTTCCTCAATTTTTTCATTCTTTTGGTTTTGTTTTATAGTGTCTTGCTGCCTTGTGAGGTCACTCGATTCTAGTTGTTGTATTCTGGTTCTTAAAGACTGGATTTCATCCTTAGTTTTTTGGTCATCTTTTTCCTTTTGGTCTGATTTTCTTTGGAGGTCATCTTTCATCTTCTTCACCTCATCTTTCATCTGCTTTGCCTCATCTTTCATCTCCTTTGCCTCATTTTCCAGCTGGTTGATTTTGGCTTTCAAGACACTAGTTTCTGTTTCCAGATGACTTATCTTAGTTTTTAAGTTCTTTTCCCAATTGTCTTCAGCCTCTCTTAATTGTGTTTTGAATTGCATTTTGAGTTCTTCCAAAGCCTGTATCCAATTCGCTGGGATTTCTGATTTTTCCTTTGCTGGGTCCTCCCCCTCTGTTTCATTCGCTCTTTGCTCATTACCTGTGCAGAAGCTGTCTATTGTAATTTCTTTCTTCTTTTTCTGTTGTACGCTCGAGTTTATCCCTTCTTTGCTCCCCGTATTTGGCTGTGCTCTTGCTCCTCTCATTTTGTTTTGGCTTTGGGGCTGTTAGTCTCCCCTCCTGGAGCTTTGTCAGATCTCTTGGTACAGTCTCTAGGGGAGGAATGTTAGCTTCCCTGTCCTCTGGAGGCTTTTGATTGGATTGAGTTCATTTGGGTTGGGCTGTATGTGGTATGAAGCACTGAGGCTCTGAAGACTCCTGGAAGGCTGGGCCGCTCAGGCTCTCTCCAGTTCTCTCCAGCTGCTTCTCCAATGTCCGCAAGTGCCTTTGCCCACCTCCCTAAACTCTGAGGAGTTCTGATGGGATTAGTTCAACTGGATTGGTCTGGATGTGCCCAAGCGAAGGGTGAGACTGGAGCCTGATGGAGGGACCTAGCCATAGCCCGTTTCTCCCTGGCTTCCTCCCCTCTGTCCAAGCTGGATGCTCCAAGCCCGGCGCCCCGCTGCTCCCAAGGTAGACCCTCCAAACAAGCACCTTTGCCTGCTCAGAGGTTCCCGCTGCTGCTGGGGGCTCAAGCCTCTGGGTTGTGGGGGAGGGGTCCTGGGACCTTCGCTCTGCTTTCCCCTTAGCCCTGAGTATTCTCGGATTCCGGCTTTTGGGGGGCGTACCTTTTGATTTGAGTCCAGAAGGAAAGTTCCCCACTTCTGTCCTGTTGTTCAGATTGAATTTCAGTGCCCTAGGAGCATTCAGTCTGTATCGGTAAGGAAGGGTCTTCCACGAAGTCTGAACTTTTGCTGCTTTCTAAGCTGCCATCTTGACTCTGCCCCTCTTTATTGGAACTTAAAGAAGCCAAGGAAAGGATATAGCCGGGAATGGGATATAAAGAAAGATGTCATGATGGTGTTGGGATAGGGAGTAGATTTTAAAAGGGCTTTAAATGCCAAAAGGCATTTTGCATTTGCTTCTGGAAGCAAAATTTCCAACGTTTAACAATTTTCATCTTTGTCATCTTTACCAATTTGGAGGGTGTCAGACAAAATTTCAGGGTTTTGTTGTTGTTATTGGTGGTGGTGGTGGGTTTTTCTGTTGTTTCTTGTTGTTGTTGTTGTTTTATAATTTCCATTTCTCTTATTATCAGGGAAAGAGGGAAGGGAATGAATATTTATACTATACCGACTACCTGCCAAGCAATGTGCTAAGCACTTTCTAAGTAATATCTCAATTAATCTCATTATTAGTGATTTGGACCATCCTTTCATGTGGTTGTTATTGGTTTGGGTCCATAGATTTTTTTTTCCTTTTCAGATATTTAATTTTTTTCCAGTTACATGTAAAAACAATTTTTAACATTCTTTTTTTTAATTTAGAGTTTCAAATTCTCTCTCCATCCCTTCTTTCCCCTTCAATGAATGAGAAAGCAAGCTATTTGATATAGATTATACATGTGCAGTCATTCAAAACATATTTCCATATGTCACAAAGAAAACACAGGCAAAAAAAACAAGGAAAATAAAGTTTTTTAAAAGTGTGTTTTGATCTGCATTCAGACTGCATCAGAGTAGAGGTGTATAGCATTTTTCATCATAAGTCTTTCTGAAATGTCTTGGATCATTGTACTGCTGATTTTTAACAGTGACTTGATAAGGACCTGGATGGCATGTTTATCTAACATGAAGATGACACAAAGCTGGGAGAAATATTTCATACACTGGATATAACCGATTCAGGACCCAAAAATGTCTCAGTAGATGAAAAGTTAGACCAAAGCTAAAAGGTGGTTTGTTTGTTTTTTTTTTTTTTTACATCTTAATAATGGCCTTTATTTTGATGTCAGTCATTTCTGCATACATTCTTTTCCCTGCTCAGTGAACCTTCTTATTCTTTATCAAAGAAAAAAAGAGAGAATTATGAAAACCAACTGATCCATCATCCACATGTGACAGTGTATGAGGTATTCTACATCCACTGTCCCCCACCTCTGCAGGGAGGGGAGGAATGTTTTGTTTCAATTCATTGTTTGTTTGTTTTTTCATTTAAATAGTTGTAGTCCTGTCTCTTGTTTTGTTTTCTTACTTTACCCTATTTCAGTTTATACAGATATTCTCATTTTCTTGAGAATTCCTCATGTATGATTTCTTGGGGCAGCAGTAGTCAATTACAGTGATATGCCACATGATAGAAATTTCCCACTCAATGGGGCCTCCATTTTGTTTCTAGTTCTATACACACCCATGTTGCTATGGATAATTTGTTATAATGGAGACCGGATCTTTCTTTCTGTTCTTTATCCCTGTGACACAAAGAGAGCTTATTGGTTTTTAGAGCTGTAAAGAAAAACTTACATTTATGGAACATGTAAAGTTTTCAGAATGCTTCTTTCCTGAGAACCCTGGGAGATGGGTGGTCTGAGCCATATCATCCCTACAGTGTACATGGAGAGAGGGAAGGCCAAAGAGATTTAATGACTGACCTGGGCTCACCTAGTTTCCCCCTTGATAGAACTAGTTTCTTCACCCTCCAAACCAAGTGTCTTCATTCTATCCCATAGCCTCCTTGTTTTGGGTGAAATAAGCCCTCAACTTCTACCCCTAACTCTGCTCCCTTTAGAGGAGAAGTATGTACAGTTCTCTCATTCTTCTGCTTCTCTCATTCACATTTCTTATCAAGAATAAAGAAAAGCAATAGGGGCAGCAAGGTGGCTCAGTGGATTGAGAACCAGGCCTAAAAAGGAGAGGTCCTGAGTTCAAATTTGGCCTCAAATGCATCCTACCTGTGTCACTTAACCCCCATTCCTTAGCTTTTACTGCTCTATTGCCTTAGAACCAATACACAGTATTGATTCTAAGATGAAAGCTAAGGGTTTAAAAAAACAAAACGGGATTTGGTCACTACCATCTGCAATTTGAAGGTGGAGCAGGGACCTCCGCATCAGTGCTGCCTCCATCTTTCTAATATAGTTACAAACATAAGCTAATAATCCAGCAGAAAAGGTAGAGGTTCAAGGCCTGCAGGTGCCATGAGTTCATTCCTTCCAGAAATAAGTACATGTAATTAGAAGATGTATTTTCTTTGATCAGGTAAACATGGAATCTTATTATTTTTATTGCTTTTTTGGTTTGTTTTATTTTTATATCACTTGCGCCAATTAATCCTCTCATATCTCCTCTACCTGGTGATCCATCCCTTGTAACCAAGAGTTGAAAAGTAAGAGATGTTCAAAAATGAAACAACACATTACCAATGTTTTAGAATCATGCCATCAAGCACCCTTGCTGCCCCGTCTCTGATAGGAAAGGGAGCCGGTGCATTTTCTCAGCTCTTCTCTGGGGTTAAACTTGGTCATTAACATCACAGTGTTTACTTTCAGCTTATTTTTAAAAATCCTTACCTTCTGTCTTAATATAAATACGAAGAATCAGTTCCAAGGGAAAGAAGGGATTAGGAAATTGGGGTTGAGTGACTTGCCCAGGGTCACACAACTAGGAAGTGTCTGAGTTCAGATTTTAACCCAGGACCTCCCATCTTCAGGCCTTGCTCTCAAGCCCAGCTGCCCCATTCACTTTCAAATGTTCTTTCTCTTTATCTTGTTATCTCTGTGTATTTTGTCTTCCTGGTTCTACCTTGTGCTCTCTGCATCAGTTCATGCAAGTCTTCCCCATTCTGGGAATTTTTTATGTTAACTATTTTTATGGGTAATTAAAACATGTGCCACAATTCATTTAGTCATTCTGCAGTTGACGGGCATCTACTTTATTTCCACAAACATTAATTCTTAATCAAGTGTCTTTAATCAAGGAAAATGGATATTAGAAATCCTGTTGCTCAGCCCAAGACAATGAACCCCTGAGCTTCCTAGAGAGAGGACCGGCTGTCCCAGCTCCAGACCCGAGGCAGCACATGCTGACTCCTGCCTTACGTGCTGCAGCAGAGGGCTTGGCCTGAAGTGCATTGAAATTCTCTGAAGGGAAATAAAAACAGAGTTCGAGAATGAACATGAAATGTATAATTTCTAAAAATTACATAATAGATAAGTAAAAGCTTCTTCTATCTCGAGTCAGGTTCAGACATCAAAAGCCCCCATTCATTTTATGTAAATATTTATTATAAAACTCTTCTGAGAATAGAGACAAAATCCATGACATTTACTTTTGATTTTTATGTTTCCCTTTGTCCCTCCTAGGCAAGGTAAACCGATTTGTGTTTGAAGTTAATCAACTTCATATGTGTATGCATGCATATATACATTTATGTTTGTAGATAAATACCTATGTCTACGTGTATGTTTGTGGGTAAATGTGTACATATGTATATAATATATAAAACAGTACATATAAGATGTCCATAGAAAACATATATGTGCATAAAATAATCTTCAAATTTTGTTTGATGCATTACTCCAATGTGATCATGCATATAGAGAGGGTATATTCAGTAGAATATATCTATTTGATTGAAATTATAATTATTTATGAGAGGGGTTACACTCCCACCACCCTTTATTAATTAGAAAGGGAGCAGAAACCACATGAAATACAATGAATGATGAATGGTAAAGTGAAGAAAAATGAGAATTAAGCAGTTAAAAACATATTCACCTTCTAATAAAGGTACATATTATAATCAAGCTGTTGATTTTCAAAAATATTCATAGAACCATTGAATGTTCCCTCTGCCTCAAGTGGCCCTGTTTTAGCTACTTTACAATCTGGAAGTGTGTAACTTTTTTTCCTCCCTCCCTCCCTTCCCCCCTTCCTCCCCAAGAAGGGAGGTTACATTACATTTAGATGAAATTACTTACATTTTCTTTGGCTCATTCCCATGGGCACAGTGGACGATAACACTTCACCAGTACCTTCTGTTTACTTATTTCTAAGAATGATGAATCTCATCTTTTTTAATTCTTCGTTCCCATTCAGAGTCATTCCACCAATGTACCTGGAAAGGTGACCTTGTCTTTTCTCTCTCCCATTAAAGGCCCAGAAGAATGGTACAGGAGGGGACACTCAGGCTGCTGAGGACCTTCTGCTTGTGAATAAACCTCTGACAGACCTAATTAGCTTGCTTATTCAGCTGGTAAGAACTTTTCTCCCCTCACTCTCTGGGAATATGGCTGAAGTTGAAATTATTTATACACATTTTTGCATCTCCCAGCCTTCAGTGTTGGATTTTCTTCTCCTTAGAACTTGAGCCAACACCAGGTTTGAGGTGACTTTTTGCTGAAGAATGGATGGCTCGATATATTGATGGCTGGCTGGCTGGCTGGCTGGCTGGATGGATGGATGGATAGATGGAAGGATGGAAGGATGGAAGGACAGATGGATGGATGGATGAATGAATGAATAAAAAAGCTTACTGTGAGCCAAGCACCATGCTAAGTGGTGCTGATTTAAAAGGAAAGTGAGAATCCTGTTCTCAAGGAGCTCACATTCTAATTGAGAGAAACAACAAATCTATACATTAGATGGAGGGACCTGGTCATCTGGAGGGAGCAGTAGCAGGGCAGAAAGCAGGACTCTTAGGGACAAACTCTAAGATTCCTCAATACTTTAAAACCACAGAGGTTATCATTATATAAATAAACCTTGAATCAGATGGTATCTCAGCCCATATATTGCTAGATGAGTAACAGAGATTGATTCAGCACTCCCTAGGTGCCAGGATATGTGCCGAGTGTTGGGGATACAAACCAAGAAAAAAGAAAAAGACAATTCCTGCCCTTGGGGAGCTTCCATTCAAATGGGGAAAGATGACATGTAAAGGGGAGGTCAGGGATATCATGTAGAAATCTGAAAAGTTAGGCTCACACCCTAGAGGGGGGCAAAGTGGCCAATCTGGGCCACTTTCCAAGGAATCCAGTGATTACCATGAGAAGAAGAGTCTGCCCAATAGATATCTAGCAAGAAGATAGAGATTCTGATAAGAAGCTAGTGCCTTTCAAACAAGGTATCTTAGAGTAAAATGTGCATTTTTTTGTCTTGACCCCTGATTTCTTTGTTGCCTGGAGATTCTGGTGTAGAAATGCAATTGAGCTGGGCCTCACAGCCCAGGGTCCCACAGCCAGTGTGGGGCGTCACTGGAGGGGCTTGAATGCTGACCTGCCCCTGCTGTGGCCGACTCTCTAAATCCACTCTGTTCTCCTGCCTCTCTTTAGAGAAACAGACCTAATTTGAAAACTTTTGCATTTATTTACAAAGACTGCAAATCAAATCAAGCGGTTCTCTGTGGGTGGCTTTTTAAAAATACAGTTTAGGTTATGGTTCACCTCCCAGTCACTTTTGTGGTCCACAGCATCCTCTCCTTCCCTTGCCGATGGGATTCTGGATCTGGGTCTGTCACGATGGCCTCCGTTCTAATGGCCAAGGATTTCAGTTTAATGGTTGGGCTCTTGTTCCATGACATCCCCACTGTAGGGTCTCTAACCCCAATAAGTGAATGAGAAAACAATAAAAAATTCTCAGCCGACCTCCAGAGATGTAAATAAATAAATAAAATGGGTTAACAATGTCTGGGTGATGTGGACTGAGCTAAAGGAGCGACTGCCTCACATCCCCAGCTCTTCGAAATGCTCCCACCAAAAGGGAATACTTGAGATGGGAAGCCCCTATTTTTAATCTGGGGATGTCTGTCACATGGAAGGTGTTTTTTGGTTGAAAAATTGCAGTCATTTCCTGGGAGGCAGAGCCAAGGTGTCTGTCTACATGCCACGGCTGCCTTGAGGGGGAGCCCTGAACGAAGGGCTTTCTCTCCCCCCAGACTCAAGGACAAAATTAAACAATCCCTTTAAAAAAAACACAACCACCTCTACATGTCACAGAGCTTTTCCATTTCAAGAAGGGGAAAGGAAGGAGTTCTTTTACTTCCCCTTTTATATAGTTATATTCAGTTTCTTAAGAGACTTAATTAAGAGATATAACTGATTAAGACATGCCTCCATTATGCCAGGGTCTGCAGCATAAACCGGCTTTGATGAACCTAGGTTTGATTACAGTGTTTGTAATAGTTACCCTGATTACACTGTTTAATTACAGCCTTGGAGTGATTGGACCGAGGGCCGGGAGGGAGCCGGCTGCCCCTCTCTCCTCTCCGCAGCCGTGGCAGAAAAGAATCAGGCCCTTTCAGAGTTGTTTGTTGAGCAAGTGTCTATCTCGGTAAACCTAACAACCGTGACAGACCCTTAATGGGAAAAAATCTGGCGGCGGTGCAGCCACTGGCACCTGAAATGGAGATTCGATTCTCTACCCTAGAGCGGAACATGTGCTGCCTTGGGAGGCAACTCGATGCTTCTGAAGTGGAGGAAGAATAGAGACACCAGACTGTCATTTTCTGGGAGCCTGGAGCACATGGGCATGTCTCTGCAGGAGAAGGTTGTTTGTTAAACAGGCACAGACGCGATCCGAAGGCTTCCTGCACTGTTTCTAGGTGGCCGAGAGGCTGGCTGGGGCAGGACACGAGCGTGGACAGCCGAGTCTTTAAGAGAAGGCATTGCACCGGTCGGTCTTCCAGACCTTGTGTTTGCTCACCGTTGGTTTTCCAGACCTCCCCCATCAAGCTTTCATTTAACCTCAACATCAGGCTGCCAGGGACATTTGCCCCAGCTTCATCTACATCCAGGTGCTCCATCAGATTTCAGATCTGAGGGGGACCTTGGAAAACATCCAGTGCAGGAAACTCATTTTACAGATGAGAAACTGAGACTCAGGGAGTGAAGGTGTCTTCGGATCAGAGCAAGATAAATGCTTCGAGATCATCTGATCCAATTCATTTGATTAAGAGATGAAGAAACCAAGATTTAGAGGGTTTTAGGTGCCTTGTCCAAAGTCACACAAATTGTAAGTGATGGACTAGAGCATGGGTCTTTTGAGGGATCTGTCTCTCTTTCTATAATGATATCCTTGCTCAGGCTCACAGAAATAGATAGTTGGTCAGAGAGGTAGGAGTAGTCTAAGACATCTCCTTGGCTTGTGATTTTTCCTTCTTCCTTTCTTTTTCTAATATGAGAGGTTCATTTAATTTAATAGAATATGCAAAATACAATCATGCCTGACCTAAAATTTATAAATATACTTCTACCTTCCTCATTCAGTTAGTTTCTTTTTTCTTTTTTAAACCCACTCTTTCTGTCTTTGGATCATATCGATTCCATGACAGAAGAACAGTAAGAGCAATTGGGGTTGAGTGACTTGGCCAGGGTCACCCAGCTAAGAAGTATTTGAGGTCAGATTTGAACCCAGCACCAAACCCAGTATCAGATTTGAACTTCAGACCTGGCTTTCTGTCTACTGAGCCACCTAGATACCCCTTTATTCAATTTGTTTCAATAAACATTTATTAAACATCCACCTGTGATATTCGAGACATTATACAGGGGCTACAAAGGCAGAATCTTACTGTCCCTACCCTTAGGGAGCTCACACTTCCCTGAACTCATAACAGGAAATCAGTGTTCTTTCTCTGGCATCACACTGTCTTCCCTCTGGCTAGAGAACTAGAGGTTTCCAAACCCCTAAGTTCTTGGCAGCCTGGCCTAGGGCACTTTCCATGGGTTCTCAGGGAACATGGAGGAGCTTTGGTGAATTCATCTTTGCCTGAAGGTGTCTCCTAAGGATGAGTCCCAGTAGAGGCCATTACATCCTATCCCAGGATACCTCCTCCATTGTCTCACCAACCACCTTGACTCCCACCGAGACTTTGCCCTAGAGCAGAGGTTCTTAACTTTGTTTTGTGTCCCAGACCCTTTTGGCATGTAGTAAAGCCTATTCCCTTCTCAGAATCATGTTTTTAAATTGTTGAAGGAAATCCTAAATTTCAGGCAAAATGAAATAAAAATGTGAATTTTTTTTTTGCCAATTCAAGTTCACTGACTCCAGGAATTCTTTCAATTGACCCCTGTCCTAGAAGGTCATCCTTTCTGGGGCCTACTTCTATATAGTATCTACTTTTCTGATCTGCCATTTTGGAACAGCCCCAGCCACCATGCTTCACTCCATTCCTTTCCATTCAGCCAACCTCTCCACAGCTTCCCCAAACGTCTGCAATAGCACTTATCATTTCTTCCTGACCCCCCCCCCCCAGTTCTAGAACCATTACACATGATCAAGTCTGATCTGCCATTGTTTCTAGATGGGGTCCGTCAAATGTTCCTCTTTGGTCCTACTAGACATCCCTGTAATTTTCTGAAGAAATATCACTCCCCTTGAGGTGACCTCCTTCATTTGAAAGTGAGCTCATTGAGCTCCTGGACTCCCCAGGGCCATCTGTCCGTGGGCCCAAAGTCCAGAACAGTGGGTCTTCCTCCTTCTCTTCATAAGACAAATGTCCTTCATTTCATTATCAATCATCATTTTCTCTACATTTATTTTTTACTTGTAGAGTTTTTCACTCTTATCTAGGGGAGAGAATCACCATTTGTCATTTCCTTTTTTCCTGAATAGGCTACAGCTCCTATGCCACCAGCTTTCTCCTACTCTCTTGCCTTCCCTCAGACCTCTTTGCCCAGGAAGGGCTCTACTTGGTTTCCAATAACTCCTTCTCTGAATGTCGCCTTTGCAATAAGAATCTTTTCCAACTCTTCCTCTTGTCATCTTTTCCTTTTCCATGTAGGTTTTTGAGTTTTTCCCTTGATAACTTACTCCATGTTATTCTGAAATCAGAAAATAATTATTACTATGAACCCTGATTCCCAGATACTCTAGGGAGTCTGTGATCTTTTTGTGGGTATAACCTCCTGCCATGCTGATTGTAACTCATTCATGGCAACCCATTCTGTCAGTCAGGCAGTAAGCATTTGTTAAAAACTTTCTGGGTGCTGGACATTGTGCTAAGGAAAATATTTGTACAGTTTTAATCTTATTAAAGCTTAAAATTTCACAAAGACTTTTGGGATATCCTGAATAGATCATAAATGAGAGATCATCTCAGAGGGAAGTCACTAGCAGTGTCAGGTTGGAAGGGAAAGGAGCTGGTAGGGGGGAAGAAAAACTGGAAAAGGTCTCTTTTAGAAGATGGAATTTGAGCCAAGGAATGCAGAGGCAGCAATGAAGAATCGAGAGAATTCCAGGTATGAGAGTTGGCCAGTGCACAGAGTCCAGAGATGGAGTGACTTATACCTTTGTCCTCCCATTTGTTTACCACTGAGATCCATGGAATGTCCTGGGCACCTTTCTCAAGGTCTGACAACCTGAGCATGCCAGTGGTCCACTAGTTATCCCTAACTGTTGCCTCAGGATGGCCCCATCATCTTTCTTTGTCATATCAGTCTTTGTGGACTTCATTCACACCACTCTTCCTTCATAATTCCTCATTTGTAATGTGTTGAAGCCCACTCACATCTGCCATATGCCTTTCCATTTTCTTTTAAGTGACCCTTAAGAGCATAAGACTCCTAGACTATCTGAAAAATATTGATCCTGAAATGATAGGCCTATGTTTCAGAAAGGGTTGAGCTCTATAAGTTGCCACTGTACCACACTACTTTTCTTGGAATAGAGGTTCAAGTCCTTTTTTATGTAATGTAAGGTTTACAAAATTCTATCCACACACACAGCCCTGTGAGGTTGGCAGTGCTAATATTAGCATCTCCATTTCACTGATGAGAAAATGAAGGTTCTAAGAAATTAAGTGAATTGTTCAGTCTCACAGCTAGTAATCGTCAGAGCCAGCACTTAAAACCACTCCTCGTGGTTCTAAATTGTGTTCCCAGGATATCTATACCTACATCTATATCTATATATATCTATATCTATGTAGATATAGATATATATAGATATAGATATACCTTTTCCCCTCAAAATTGACTGATAATTATACCCGTTCCACTAAGCATACCCTCTCAAATCTCACTCTGATGCCATCTCTACTGTTCATATTAGTGGCCCCATGTTATGGGAAAGACTTCTGAAAAGAATTCTCTTTCTAGTACTTGGAGAAAATGCATCTCCAGGATGGACCTTTTGGCAGTTAATTTTTTTTTATATATATATTTTTTATATTAAGATTCCAACAGTTTCACAAAACACCTCATTTGAGTGATCTGTATTAGATTATGTATCATCATTAAATTAATTAGGCATTTAAATGATCAGGGGAGAAAACTTGGTATGCTTCCTCTATTGCATAAAGTGCCAAATGTTTATGATGACATCTATGTTAAAGAAAAGTTGTATTAAGTCTGTTGGGAGCCTAACTAGGGCACATACATGCCAAAGATAAATCTTTCAAAAATTGTTAAAAGGTATAGTGTGAAGGTGGAGTTTCCTTCCCTAGGGGGAGAAGAGGGAAAGGGAGGAAAGTCAACCCTTAGTTTTCATCTATCTAGGATAATTTTGGTGGAATCTTGCCTAAGGGACGAGGAATAATCTAGTTGGACTCTTAAAAATTCTTGTACAGATATGAGGCTGTCAAAGTGAAAATGATCATCCTAAAGAAAATTTGAAATATTTACTCACAAAATTATTAGCTGTATTTTGTGAAGATTGGATTTAGCTATCTCTAATTATAACAATGAAAATACTTAGCTCTTCCTTTATTGTGAAGATTAAATTGTAATCCCCTGATTGTAACAGTGAAGGTACTTAGCTCTTCCTTTATTGGGAAGATGGAATTGTAATCCACAATCTATTTTTAGAGTTTAATTCCCCAAAAGGTGATAATTCAGTATTTAAATAGATCTACCCATTTTAACTACAAAAATGTGTTAAGTAACTACAAAAGGTGAACTAACCAAAAAAGGTATTAAGTAACCCAAAAGGTATGATCTAACCAAAAAAGGTGTGAACTAAAGAGTGGGCAGTCCTGGAGAAAAACATCTGCTGTAATTGGTAGATATGAAATTTAGGGGAGGTGACACAAGAGAAAAAGATCTTTAAAAAGAGGATCAGAGGCCAGAAGAATATATTTGATTCAAGATTCGAAGAGATCGAGGAGATCTCTGACTCAGAGTTGGACTGGAGGAACTAGACCCCTGGAGGACTACTTTCATTTTAGACAATCACTGTTGTTGAGTGAAAGGCTGACTTAGTGACCCTGCCTCGGTTATCTCCGGAGGTATCTCCGAGAAAAGCCCATTGTCTTCAGACTTTTTCCCCCTGGCTGAGGTTTAGAAATTCTAACTGGTATTAGTAGAAGCCAGAGCATGCTCTCTTCTCTCCTCCCTCTCTCTCTCCCTCCCTCTCTCTCTCTCTCTCTCTCTCTGTCTGTCTCTGTCTCTCTCTCTCTGTCTCTCTCTCTGTCTCTCTCTCTCTCTCTCTCTCTCTCTCTCTCTCTCTCTCTTTCTCTCTCTCTCTCCCCCATTTACTTTAATAATTCATTTTGGGATTTAGAAATGAAATCCCTGGCGACCACCAATTTAATAGATATCAGTACAACCATAATTAAATTGAACAATTTATAATATAAGGTATATATGTTTCATGGTTATACAAAGTAACTCCTACTAGGAGCATGGAACATCAGGACATTACTTGACAGAGAGAATACCCCAAGACCTGAGAGAAGAACAGCTCTAATCGGTAAAGAACTGGTGCAATATAACATCGTCATCACAGCCTTAAGCGAAACACGCTTACCAGAAGAGGGATCACTCAGCGAACCCACCACTGGATACACCTTCTTCTGGAAAGGTAGAGCCACAAATGAAGACAGAATTCACGGTGTTGGCCTGGCCATCAAGACCAGTTTGCTCAAACAGCTGCCAGACTTGCCTGTGGGCATCAGCGGGAGGCTCATGAAGATTCGTTTGCCTCTCAGCAAAGACCAGTATGCCACAATCATCAGCGCATATGCCCCTACACTGACCAGCACAGAGGAGACCATCAAGCAGTTCTACTCTGACCTGAGTGCAGTCCTGCACTCAGTGCCCACAAATGACAAGCTGATACTACTGGGAGACTTCAATGCCCGCGTTGGCCAGGACCATAAAAGATGGAAAGGAGTCCTCAGCAAACACGGTGTGGGCAAAATGAACAACAACGGCCTACTGCTACTCAGCAAATGCTCAGAGTTTGAACTCACCATCACGAACACTGTGTTCAGAATGGCGAACAAATATAAAACAACATGGATGCACCCAAGATCAAAACAGTGGCATCTCATTGACTACATCATTGTATGCCGGCGAGACATCCAGGATGTAAAGATCACCAGAGCCATGAGAGGAGCTGAATGCTGGACAGACCACCAACTGGTTAGAGCGACTCTTCAAATGCGCATTGTGCCTCACCATCCAAAACGCACCCAGACAGTTCGCGCATTTTACAACGTGAGTCGTCTTAGAGATCCATCTTATTTGAAAACATTCCAGTCCTGCCTGGACAACAAGCTGTCTGCCAAGGGACCACTCACTGGAAGCTCAACCGAGAAATGGAACCAGTTCAGAGACGCAGTGAAGGAAACATCAAAGGCAGTCCTAGGCCCAAAACAACACAACTACCAGGACTGGTTTGACGAGAACAACACTGCTATTGAAGACCTATTGAGCAAGAAGAACAAAGCCTTTATGGAGTGGCAAAATAACCCAAACTCTGCTCCTAAAAAGGACAGATTCAAGTCTCTCCAAGCCATGGTGCAGTGTGAGATCAGGAAAATGCAAGACTGATGGTGGGAAAAAAGGCATAAGAAATCCAGTGGTTTGCTGATATGAAAAACTACAAACAATTTTTCAGTGCCCTTAAGACTGTCTATGGACCATCAAAACCCACCACCACTCCCTTGCTATCCTCTGATAGTGACTCTCTCATAAAAGATAAAAAAGGCATCAGCAACAGGTGGAAAGAACACTTCAGTCAGCTTCTCAACTGACCCTCTTCAGTCGACTAAAGCGCCCTTGACCAGATTCCCCCAAACCACTCCATTGAACAACTTGATGTCCTTCCTTCAACAGAGGAAGTCCAAAAAGCCATTAAACAAATGAGTGCAGGCAAGGCACTCGGTAAAGACAGGATCCCAACCGAGGTGTACAAGGCCTTAAATGGAAAGGCACTCCAGGCATTCCACATAGTGCTGACCAGCATATGGGAAGAGGAAGACATGCCCCCAGAACTCAGAGATGCCTCCATCGTAGCCCTATACAAGAACAAAGGCTCACGAGCAGCCTGTGACATCTACAGAGGCATCTCTAAGTTATTAATTTGGAAGAGGGTGGGAGCTTTTTGTATAAAAAGATATATCTTCTCTCACACATCCTAAATAATGTTTACTAAGTAATTATCTATTTAGAAAGTGAGTTATTCAGGTTCATGGATTAATATGAAAAGTTCTGCCTTGAATCATTTCTGAAGCTAGAATTCGATAACCTGTGAATATGAAGATTATGCCATTGTCTCCTATTCGTGACATCACATCTTTGATTTGGGGATCAAATTTTGATGGAGGACATAAACTGAACCTTTTGGGTACCTGGTTTCTGTTGAATGACATCCCTAAGCATTGGGCCATGGAAAACCATAAACCTACCTGGCCCATTTGGGAACCAAAACTCTTATTATGATCTTACTATGTCTGGGCTATTAATTAGAATTAGTCTTAATGGTTTTTTTAAACCCATACCTTCCATTTTAAAATCAATATTACATATTGGTCCTAAGGAAGAAGAACAGTAAGGGCTAGGCAGTGGGGGTTAAGTGACTTGCCCAGGGTCACATAACTAAGAAGTATCTGAGGCCAGATTTGAACCCAAGATTTGCCATCTTCACACCTGACCCTCAATTCACTGAGCCTCCTAGTTAACCCTCTAGACTTGATCTTAATGGCAAAGTCATACCTTGGAAAAGGACATTGGGTTTGGATGGAACCAGAGGGCATGAGTTGAAGTCCTGTCTCTGCCTTTAGTAACTTGGACAAGTTACTCCATCTATCTGGTCCTTGGTCTCTTTTTCTATAAAATGGGAATATTCTCTTCTGAGTTCACTTGTGCACAGGGCATGTTTTGGAGTCATTCTTTCCTTCCAGGACGACCAATATTACAGCTCTTTTGATTAGATACTTTCTTGATTTGCTTGTTTTTCCAGCCTACTTCCTGATTTCAGACTTGAGTCGGGGCCCTTCTGGAGTGAGTTCTGGGCTGAGCTTGTGTCTAGGGACCTTCCAAAGTGGTCTGCTCTATTTCTTGCCATTTGTGCATCTGGCACAAGCTCAAGCTGCTCTCCATAGGTCTGGGCTCTTCTTTCCCTAATGCCCAGCCTGGGTCCTTTTCTCAGTTCTTGTGCTTTCCTGGTTAGACTCCTGTACCCCGGGAGATCTCTTTCTACTCCTTGTGCTGAACCAGCCTGGAAGAGTGCTCCCTGGGACTCCTTTCTTGTTGTCCCACTCAGGACATACAGGTCTGTTTTCTCTAGCTTTGAAGAATCATTGTAGATGAGCTCAGATCGATTTCCTCCCCCTACTACTTTGCCTTCTTGAGTTTTCCTCTTGGAGTGATTTTCCCTGTATTTAACTTCATAAGTACTTTCCCCAGAATTTAATGTTTTTCACTCATTTGTTTAGAAAATATTAAGAATTTCTCCTCTGCTCCCTTTTTAGTTTGTGCTGACACCCTGGGCTGTCTCCATAAAGCCTTCCTCTTCCTTCCCATCCAGAAAGCTGTAGACCCGGTCCACCCTTCGCTCCTGCTGTTGCACAGTCCCCCTAGTCCAGCCACTTTCCATCCAGTCTCCTTGATGATTTTCTTACCAATCAGCTTTTAGGGGACCTTCTTGATGATGGATTGTGTAGTTATACACTTGCCGACACCCAAGAGCAGGAGCTATAAGTGTTATAAAATAGCAGAATTCCAGAATATCTGCTTGATGCATACTGATCAGAAAACAGGAGCCGAGTGCTCGGCGGCCCATGCACACACCACTGTGGAGCTCTTCCCTCTTATGTACTTGTTAGTTGCTTATGAAATATTGAATATTTCTCAGCTTTAAGGACTTGACCGATAAAGTGTCATTTTGGCTAGAAAAGTAAGTTAAAATTGTGTAGGACTCTGTTCAGTTATGTCTTTCCCTTTTGATATACAGAACAAAGGTATTCCATTTACAAGTAAAATGACAACATTCCTTCCGCTCCCTTCACTCCCAAACAGCATCGGGGATTTCAAAGGGAGCTGGAGCCTTTCCCTTAAGTCATGAAAACTTTTATTATTGATGGTGAAACTTGGTGTACAAACACCTGTTTTATGCATCGTGATTTATTTACCAACAAGCCTCAGTTTGGGTTCATAGGAACAGCAGTGGAAATAGTGATCTAGACTCAAAGAGAAAGCCATCTGGAAGCTTCTTCAAGGGGTATCTGGCCTTTCCCAGACCTGAGAACACTGGCTTTTGCCATCGAGAGCTGTTGACAAGGCCATCTTTATGGCTTCATCTCTTGACGCAGAGCTCTACGGGGATTGTCCCCACACATAACATGACTGAAGCACGGATGGGTAGTAAACATGCTGGCCCCTTCAGGGTGCAGTTTTTAAATGATTAAACAAATACAATCATCTTTCTCTTAGTAATGAATGTCTGTGCTCTTCTCCCCATCATGGCTACCATCCCTACCAGTCTCTCTAGAGGGAATCAGAACATTCAGAACTTGTTTGGGTCAAAGATCGCTAACTTGCTCTCTTCAGCAACTCACATGAATTGAAGCGAAGGGAGTGAAAGGTAAAGACGGCTTGGCTTCAGTTGGAGAAGCCATGGAAACTAGGAAGCTATCATCCTGAAATGAGAATAGCTGCTTGTACACCTGCTCTGGAGGGCTCCCTGGCCTCCCCTCCATCATCCCTCAGGCACCCTCTTTAGCCTCCTCCGGCACCAATTTGTCCCCAATACCTGTGCATCTTCTCTACCCTCAACAACCTCCTCATCCCCTGATTTCTAGGCAAATACAATGATGTGGTACCCAGAGACAGCTCCACTCCAACACCAGGCTCCTCCAATCAATGATCATTGATCTGATATCATTACTTAGTAAAGAGCACACTGGCACACCATCAAAGGCTCCCCATTTCAGTGATTCTGAGCCTGGGCTGCCGTTGTTCAGCCCTTGTTCTCTAACCCTGCCTTATTTCTGTGCCCTTCCACCCAGTTCCCCTAACATTTCCCTCCCAAGCTACCCCCCTTTTCTCTGTGCTCTCTTGAATATTTCCTCCATCTTTCAACGAGCCTTTTCTTTTCTTGCTCCCTCCATCTTCTTGCATTCTCTGGGCCATAGACCCACCTGAGGGCACACTCATTTCCTCAGGCACCCTCTGCAGCACTGGCTCAGGTGAAAGAGTTGGGGCATTCTTTGTGTCCCATTGTTGCCACATCATTGGATGACCTGTCTTTCTTGGAGCTTCATTCATTCCCTATTTCTCATTCAATAAAGATCGTGATGGTTGTCATCTCTCAACCTCCAGGGCCCTCTCCATCCTTCCTCAATGAATTCAGCATCAGGATAATGGCTGTTCTTCCCCAAGCCTCAGCCTCTTCATCCTAAGGAACTAACACATATGTGCTCTCTCCAAGACCCCAACCTTCCAATTACGCTCTTGACTCATTTCCTGCAACTTCTACCCAGCCTCAGCCTTACATGCAGAGACTGTCATACCCTTGCATCATTCCCCAAACGTCCTTCTTCCATATCCTTGAACTCTAAAATCCCCCAATCTGATTACAGAGCTCTTCACATTCCACTTCTCTCTCTGTCTTGCAATCCCAAACCGTGTTTTTCACGTTCTTTGGACAACTAAGTAGTGCAAAAGATAGAGCATTAAGTCTAGGATAAGGAAGACCTGGAGTTCAAATTCAGCCTCAGATACTTAGCTTTGTGAACCTAGACAAGTCACTTAACTCCCATTTGCCTCAGTTTCTTCATCTCTAAAATAGGATGGTTATAGTGCCTATATCTCAGGGTTGTTGTGAAGATCAAAGGAGATATTTGTAAATCTCTTAGCACAGAACCTGGCACATAGAAGGTGCTGGATCAATGCTCCGTCTCCTCCCAGGTGGAGTAAGACCCATAGAGGAGCAGAGAATTGGGCTACACCTCTCTGAGACCAATGATGAAGTAGCGCAGTCATACAAAGAGCCCAGTCATTTGGTCTGGGAGAGTCAAGATGGTGCCATTGGTCATGAACACTGGTTGGAGGAAGTGTGGACTCTTCAAGAGTGTCGCCGGGCTCACCTAGCCTTTACTCATCCCTTTCCGGTCTAGAGATGTTCATCAACAAGAAAATCTCACTTCCAGTTAAAAGCTTTTTTACTTTTTTAAACCTTTACCTTCTGTCTTTGTATCCATACTGTGCTTTGGTTCCAAGACAAAAGAGCCATAAGGGCTAGGCAATGGGGTCACAGACATAGGAAGTATCTGAGGTCACATTTAAACCAGAATTTCCCATCTCTAGACCTGACTCTCAATCTACTGAGCCACCCAGCTGCCCCCAAATGCTTTTTAAAAATGAATTTTGAGCCTGATTGGAGGTAGAGGAACTGGGTGATCTACCCCTCACAGGCTGTGTGACCTGGATCAGTTCATTAAGCTCCTTCCCTAAAATGGGGGGCTTGGACTGATTTCTAATTTCTGGGACCCTGAGATCTCAAGGTCCCCTCTCTTTATGGAGCCAGGCTCAGAGATCTTGCTGGGTGTTGCTGTGCAGAGGCTTTAATTTACAAACCACAGAACCTAAGGATTAGCAGAAGAATCCCAAGCCCAGCAGCAAGGCTGGGACTATGCTTGCTGCCTTGTTTTGATGAGAATGGCCTGTCTTTCCCAGCACAAAGAAGGGATGGAATCTAATTGTGTTCATCCAGAAGGGTGCCATCCAGGAGTGTTCTCCCAGCAAACAGGAGGCCAGGTTCCATTAGCAATGAACCAAGAAGGCGATGTACACATGTATAGGGTTTAATGCTGTAACCAAATAAAAATTAGAAGAGCTAACCTGACACTTAATGATACACACCACATTGTGGAGTTCCATGGCAATTAGGTACAAACGATAGCATTTCACAGAAACAACCATATTTGGTGTTACTTTTAGTCAGCCAAGCCACATTTTCTAGTTTTTTTCTCTCACTTTGTTCATTTTCAGAAGACTGTTTACATCAATGTCGACAGTTTCCCCTGATAATGCCATATTATTTCACTATCCATCCATTTACTAAGCACTTAATATTTGCTAGGCACTAGAGTTGATGGGATGAGCCGACTGCTGGGGTCTGTAAGGAATTAAATGTAGGGTTTGACTAAATATATGAGAATTCTAAAATAATATGGTGGTCACCGAATTTAAAATATTATAGCTCAAGTCAAAATGAATTTCAGTAGCGGTAGTCTCTTGGTGACCGAGAATGACAATTGTCTTTGTGCATTATCATCTATTGATGTACCCTCATGTGGCTTTGAAGTCCAAAGGCTGAGGCACAGAGTTTGTGGCACATGGGGCATGGGACTCCAGTTGTTACGGGAGGTGCGGTTGTGGCCTGGTGTTGGGGTTCACGCTCAGCGGCAAGACGTCAATGTCGTTCATCTTCAAAGGTGGTGGTGGCATGGTTAATGTGGGTTCGCCAGCTGCTTCTGACAGAGGCAGCAAGTTCTAGTTGCTTTTTGTTTTTTATTTACAAAGAAGTGGAAAGAATGAAAGTAAAGAAATATAAAAAGAGGGTAGAGAAAATGTCTAGTCTATCACACTAAATGTTGGTCTGGTGTCCAGAGCAACCCCAGCTGGGCTTGATAACCCTCAGCCAGAGGACCCAGTGGTAAATTAAGGGGGGTTCCACCCATGTGGCCTCCTCCAAGAGGGTAAGACTTCTCCTGACCTAATCTCTCCAGAAGCCAGGAAAGGAGGGTCAGCTACTCACTCACCCAAGACGAACTCCAACAGGAGCAGTCTTACCAGAAGCATTTCAAGAGCCAAAGTCCCAGTCTAAGTCCCAAGCCGAAGACTCAAGCTGAAGACCCCTTGGACAGGAAGTTCAGGACTTTTTTATAGTCCTTTTTCCACACCACTTCCTGTCCCTTCTTCCACTTTATGACGAACCAATTGCAGTCCATCAATTTTCTTAGCACTGCCCAGGGACAGGGCAGTCACCTCTGGGATTGTCACCCACTTTTTAGTAAGTGACTTGGGAACTCCCTTCCTTAGTGTTAACTAGGGGTGTTTAAATTTTTGTTTGAATAGTTTAAAAATACAAGTCTCTTCATGGGAAACAGTGTGTGTGTATGAGATGAAGTCTGTGGCATGTTCCATCAGTTTGGAATCCACCTAACTGCATTATCCCCTTGTCCTCATTGTCATTTTGACTACAGGTTAGACTTTGTTAAATGGTTTGCTGAAAAGCCCTCATCTACCAGTTTAACCATCATGCTCAAACAGAAAATTAAGTCATTACTTTTTCTTGATGAAGTTTTCCTGGTTCTAGGAGTCTGCTGTTTCACTTTCTAAATGCTCATTAGCCATCCCTGTAATTACACATTTTAGGAAAGCAATTCTTTTTTTACCCTTACCTTCCATCTTCAAATCAATACTGTGTATTGGTTCTGAGGCAGAAGAACAGTAAAAGGACTAGGCTTAAGTGATTTGTCCAGGGTCACACAATAAGTATTTGAGTACAGATTTGAATCTCTACATCTGGCTCTCACTCCACTGAGAAGTAGTTCTTAACTTTTTTTATGTCATAGGCCCCTTTGGCAATCTGGAAAAGTCTATGGAGTCCTTAGACTGTTTTTTTAATTAATAAAATACAAAGGATGAATAAGAAAACCAACCTATGTTGAAAGACAGTTCTGAACATATTTTTTAAAACCAAGTTTTCAAACCCCAAGTTATCCCTCTTCTAGAATATTTCCAGGAATTAAAATCAGTGTCTTTGGCTCATAGTGTGAAGATTTCATTTTCTTGACTTTTTTTGAGAATTGAGACATTTGATCTTTTCTGATTCTAGAACTTCTCTGTTGTTGTCCTTGACTTTCGAAAGGTGACCAGTGATAGCTCTGCCTTTTCTAATTCGAAAGTAGAAATAATAATATAAAAAAGACTACCAACTTATCTAACACATTGAAGTTTGAAGTGTTCTATGTACATTATCTCATTTGAGCCAAACAACAGGTTTATGAGGTACACATCAATCTCATCTTTTGTCTTGCTACCTTTATGACAATGGATGAGTCACTTCATCTCTATGACCATCCATTTCTTCATCAATAAATGGAGATCAGAATACCTCATATCCTCCTTCACAAGGTTCTTGTGAGACATAAATTAGCTAATGTAAGCAAAATATTTATATACTTCAGCATGCTGTGTAATTAGAACTTCTATATACCATTCTACAGGAGAAGAAACTGAGGGTCAGGGAGATATAGTGATTTGTCTATAATCAAAGAGCTAGTACAATTTAAATCCAAGTCTTCCTGACTCCAGGCCTAACCCTCTGTCCTACAGAGCCCCTCTTAGGGAGGGAAAACAAGGAGGAGCTGAGTAACTTCTTCCTTCTTTCTGTTGTTCACAAGTATTTTCTGCTCCCCTCACCTCAGCAAGGAGTCAACCCTTTTGTGATATTTCCCTCCACAAATCTGAAAATATCCTTGTACTTCTCTTTAACATTCTCATTTAACATCTGGATTCATTCCGGCCTCCCTTAACTCTTTCTTTACAGGTTAGTATGACACTCTGGATTTGTCTTCCATTATTTGCCTTTTGTTTGTTTGTTTGTTTTAACTTCAGTTCATTGATTTCCCTGTGCCTTTTTGGATAGCTCCCCTTTTCCTCCTTAGGGAGATTGTTTTGGTTTGTACCTTCAAGTACATTCTTTAGCACTATCTTTTTCCTCTTGGGCAGAATTTTGGACCATTACCTTTCTTTTCATTGAACCCTGTGACATCCACTATCCCGAAATGTACAGTACACATCAGATAATCTTTGTCCTTCTCCTCTCTCCCTGTGGGGGATGAAAGATGAAATGCCTTAGAAAACAAAGGTTCAAGCTTCTGAACACATTGATTTATTAAGCAATGCAGGCTGGAGCCTGAATACAGTGGAAACAGACTTTTATACATTAAAAACCTAATCAAATAAAACAAATTAATTAAAAGGGAACAACACAATATTAGGTAATCTGATCTCTAATGGGAGGAAAGATTAGGGACTTTCCAAGTTGGGAGGAGTACAGTGAGCAGGTGTGATTCCTTGAAATCAGAAAAAGGAGGCGTCCCTCTTCTTCCCCACCAAGTGTCTGTAAACAAACAAAGCAACTGATTGATCAGTGCGGGGCCATTTTCAGAAAAGACATATGGGTTCCTTGCGATGTACAATTAGGAGAAATTTCTTGCATCAATCTGCAAATCTGATTGGGTTTCTGGTCATCATAACCTCTGTCCTTAGGTAATGGTCTCTACGCATTAAGTCAAGGTGGTCTAGCTTCTCAGCCAAGCAAGGCTGGGTTCAAATGGTGCAACAGAGTTTTTTTTTCCCCCAACTTCTGCAATTGAATAAAGTTTTCTCCAAAGACAGAAATTGAACTAGAAACATGATTGAATAGAAAAGGAACTCAGCTCAAGAATTGAGTCACAAGATAGAGTCTGTGTGGGTCACTCAGTTCCCACAATTAACCACTTGCTATTCTAATCCCCTCAATTCCCTCATCACAGATTCTAAAATGGAATCAACATTTCTTTCTAAGACTCCTATCACATCCAACTCCTTAATCTTGTACTACCTTTTGAAGCATTAAATTACAATTGAGGCAAGTTAGTGTAACACATGAGTTCAATTCCTGTATCTGACACATATTGGCCAGATGGCTGTAGGTTATTTAACTTCTTGGTGCCTTCCAACAACCTTCTAAGCCTTTGAATTATAGAAAAATTGTCAGTCAGCAATGAGAGACCCTTTCCACAGTAGGCATTCCCATGCCAATGAAATCACAGGTCCAAACCTTCCTTCTCCCCACATAAAAAAAAAGGCAAGACAGTAATGACTTAGCTGCTGCTTTGGGCAGAAAGGGTATCACTGGATATCCAAATAATCCCCTCTCACTACTGTATCATACTTCTGAGCTAGATTTGTGTTGTTTCCCCAAATCTTCATCTGATTCCCTCCAATAGTGTATTCCCATTTCTCAGCCTGACTCTCCATCCACTTGGGCCACCCAACTGCTCCCCCCCCATGTTCCAGAAATTTAAATCTTATTTGCAGAAGCCCTTATATTAGTTATTCATTTCCCAAGTTTACCTTTCTCTTCCAAAGCCCAGGCCTTCATACTGTGATAATTATGGAAATACAACCTTTGACTCTGCAATATTCAGTTTCTAATTCTATAATCCTTAGCAATGAATTCAAGGTTCCTTGTTATTTAAAAGATTTCAGATATGCCACCAGGAATGTAGAGTTTGGCAGATTTGATAAGTCTCAAGAGATCTCCATCACATCCTTAATATATGTGGATTTTTGACCTTGGAATTTAGCAAACCTCTGTGCTGTTTTTGTCATACTGACAAATAGTCAAGTGGGTATTGCTCATCAAGGATTCAAAAACCATCTCTTCTCGTCCTCTTCCTTGAGGATTATTGAATTGCCTTTTTTCCTTAGGCTTGCTACATCATCTTTCTTTGAAGAAGTAACTTCCTGAGGTACTCTGCCTCCTCCCCACTCCCCTAACAGGAACAGCTTTATTTATTATTTGTGGCAAAGGTTCAGTGGCTCTTCTTCCATTCCTTCTCTGTGTCCAGCTTCTTGCCCCATGCTAAAATTGCCCTCTGCATTTTTAGGTCCTTTTTTCTTCTTTATTTCCTTCTGGAGGCATTTCTTTAAAGGGATATTTCATTCTTGATGACAGGATAAAGAGGAAAAGTGTATTCTTCTGTCCCTTTTCCTCGAGGACAGAAATCACATTACCTTTGGAGTATACACAGCCATTATTTGTTCCTGACAGATTCATTCCTCACTGCATGTTATCTGCAGCTCATTCCAGTGTTCTTCTTGCCCTCTCTACGAGGCTGAATTAGGACCCTCGGTCTTTTGTTGTTCTTGTTGGTCGCTCCTCAGTCTCACTGCGATGGTGTACTCTGTTTTCCCACATCTTTCCATAGCAGGGGAATTCACTTTAGTTCTGGTAGGCTTTTAGGCTCTCCCACTTAGCTATTTCATTAATGAGTAAAACATTTCTGCCAAGTTCAAATGCAAACAGAAGGTGGTGGGCTCCAACTGACACCAGATACCAAACAGATCAAATGTGATGACCCACTGAAGTTCTGTATATCTCCTTGTTTTAGGCACATCACCTGACTCACTCTTGTGTTCCTATTCCAGCATTCCTTCTCTGATCTTCCTCAAGTTCTCTCCAGTATCCTCCATGTGTCTGTCTTCTCCTAGTCTTCATCTCTAGGATACCATCCCAGAAATCCTCTCTTGAGCACCTCTTTCTCTCCCAGCCTCCATCCATGGCCTTGTCCTGGCTACACCAAGGCTACGAAGACTTGGAGCAGCTGAAAGTGTAGATAGTAAGCTTTGGGAGTGCCTTCCCTGAAGATGGGGCAGAGGAGATGAAAATGTTGAGAATTATAACAGTTAAAAGAGTGGTTGGCATAAACTGTTGCAGATAAAAGAGTGGTTGCCTTAAACTGTGACCACAAAGATATGTTTTCAAATCAAAAATATAGTGGTCGCCAGGGAAAAATTCTCAAATATGAAACATACCCAAGTCAGCTGGGTTTTTATAGAGGTTTTAATTAATACAAATAAGGAATTAATGAAAGAGAGAGAGTAAGAGGAAACAATTAGAAAAGGGCTAGGCCAGCCTAGGCCCAAGACCTAAGAAAGAGACCAGTCAGTCTTTAATCCACTCACCACAAGATTTGTCCCAAGCAAGATTCTAGTGTTCAGAGAGACCCACCATTTCAGCTCCTCAGCTCCACTTCAGCTTTCAAGGCTGAAACTCCCAGAGGCCTTTTCTGACCTCCTTTTAAAGAGAATTTTCTCCTATTTCACCTCCCCTAAGTTCTCACATCTACCAATCATGGTAGACATTTTCCAAAGGACAGACCATTCTTAATTTACACCTGAGTAGACTAAACTTTTGAGTAAGTTCACACCTCTTTGCCCCTTACAAGTTTGTAAGTTGCCTGACCTTCATAGGTACTTAGCACCTTCCTAAAAATAGACAGCTTAAGGCTTTTGCTTCACTATAAGTATGAATTAAGTACTTTTTCATTGTTCAGTAAAGAGTTTACAAGTTTATCTTCCCCTATAGTATGCTTAAGTATGGGTGGAGTAGAGTTCTCACATTCCTGACTAAGTCTCTTCATTGTTTAAAATGGGGAATGGTCTTAACCAAATCTTCTAAAGTAGGGTCTGAGCAGTTTTAAGATTCATAATCTCCCCTGATGATCATGGGGAGACTAGTCTCCCCATTGATCATTTAACATAATCATCTTGTAGTCCTAAATGCACTTCTAACTACACATGCATACAATATTCAATTTTCTAAGACGAAATTAGAGTAGTGAAGGAGGAATAGAAAAATAAAGAAAGCAAAACCAATGTTTTGCTAGGCTCATTGACAGAAAGCCAAATTAGGGGCAGTCCCTTTTGGCATAAAAGTGTACATTTACAATAAATATTCAATCAAACTTCAGTTCAGTCAACCATATCCAAAGTTCATTCTTGATCTTCTTGATGTAGTGTGGGTTTTCTGCATCTTTCTGCAACAGTTCATTCTCTGGATTTAGGAGTTAGCAATCTTCTTCCTTGAAGATCTTGAAACAAAAAATTCAAAATCTTGGATTTTATATTAAAATACAATCACAAACAAAAAATCAAAAATCTTGGATTTAAATTAAAATACAATCCCCCCTGAAGTAAGTGTTAAAAAAAATCCAGTTCAGTTCAGGATGCAATGTTGAGTTATGGGGGTATATGAGTCAGTTATCAAAAGAAGAGAAAAACAATCAAAAACATAAGGGAAAAAATTCAAAATAGGCCCTTGTATAGGTCCAGTTCAAAATGATTTCTATCCCACAAGTCTGTAGGACAGAATGCAGTAATATTTTATTTACCCATTTGCAGCCAAGACTACAGGAAGTTGCCATAATATAAGAAGAAAAAACAAACAAACTAGAATTTCGTTTTGATAGGGAAGTGTCATTCCCTTGTCTGATTTTTGACATTCTCAGGGATATAGGGAGCCAGCATGATAGTTAAACTTTGTACTTATCTGAGTACTTCGCAAAGTAGGAAGTCCTACGACTTAACATATGTCAAGCGTCGCAATCTCAAGTCCACATTAATTTCAACTCCTTCCATATTGGTGTAGAAGTTCATCAATCCCACATGGATTGGTTTCATTTTGACCTGTGTGCTCTTTTTGGCACTTTTCAGGTTAAGTCTGTGCTCCTTCTTTTTATCCCATTTTCTGGAATCATATACAAACATTAATCACAGTCCCATAATATTTTATCACTAAATGACAGGTTCCCATAGTTTAAAGCTTTTGGGTAGGCACTGATATAATAGCGAGTATATATCTATTAAACTTGTATTACTGCAAAAAATATTAATTATATGTACCTTTAGTACAAGAAATGAGAAAAAAGGGGGGAAAATCAAATATTCTTAACCAAATCTTCTGAAGTAGGGTCTGAGAATTTTTAAGATTCACAGAATATCCCATGTAATTTGGAAGAAAGGGAAAATAGAGCATGAAGCCTGTTAGTTAGGACCAACGAAGACAACATTAAATGTGATATTGTCATGGGAGTGTACTATTGGAAGGAAATAGATGAAGATTTGGGGGGTTTCCTGTATAATTTGGAAGAAATGTGAAGAAAACTCAGTGAAGGGGTGCTATTAGGGAGAGGAGAAAGGTTTTAGGGAAGTACAGAGAAGGTCCAAATATTTGTTAAGCACCAACTATATGCCAGACACTTTGAAAATAGTACTTCATTTTTATCCCAAAGTAACCCTAGGAGGTAAGTGCTATTATTAGTCAAAATATATAGAGAAGAATATTGAGGCAAACAAGGTTCTGTGACTTGCCCATAGTCATCCACCTACTAAGTGTCTGAGGCTGTATTTAAACTCGGCTCTTACTGGCTCCACCTTGCCCAAGAAAAACATCCTGTGGGGTGAGACGTGATTCAGTTTAGTGCCCACCCATAACAGCCATTTATTCTTCTTTCAAAGACTCAAGCAGGAATTCATCACTGCTCTTTGGTTGCATTAAAGGGGATGCTGCATGAGCCCTTTGAATCAGGGGAGAAAAGCTGAACCCTGATCTTCCCTAACTTTTGGAGGGAGGCGAAATTATTGATTTGAATAATGAATATTTTTACCTTTAGTGAATGATTGAGGAATTTAACTATATTCATTTCATTCCTATTTTTCATTTTCACTCTTGGTTTCTGCCCATGTCACTTTGGTTTCCAAAACTCCCATGTTCTTGAGAAAAGAGCCATAGTCAAAAGTCTTAAAGAGGCTGCAATCAGATCAAAGCTGTCCTTAGGAAGACCTGAGTTAAAATCCAGCCTCAGACACTTCCTCACAATGTGACCCTGGATATACCATTTAATCTCTGCTTGCTTCTGTGTCCTCATCTGTAAAATGAGATAATAAGAGCACCTGCTATTAGATACTTACTAATGGGGGTCACCCTGGGCCAATCACTTATACTCTATTTGCCTTAATTCATTGGAGAAGGAAATGGCAAACCACTCCAGTATCCTTGCCAAGAAAACCCCATGGAGAGCATTGGAGAGTGTGGCCTGAGAGGGTCCACATGGTCAAAAAGAGTTGGCCAGGATTGAACAACTGGACAACAAATTCTTATCTCTCTTTTTTTGTCAAAGTAAATTCAAGAAAAAATGTAAACTAATGACTTTTTGATAATTGTCGTTTAGCTTCTGACTCAAGACACTTTTGAGACAAACAAGAAACTCAAGTTGTATGTAAATGAAACCACAAAACTGTTAAAACACGGAGTTAGAGATAATTACAAAATCCATCATGCAGAAACATTGCAAATACAGAAAATTCAACATTTAATCCACTGATCAGCATTTTCCTTCATTTATCTTTCAGGGAATAAGAAATTGAGCATTTTATACTAGATTCTTTTTTAACAAGTAGCATTTAATAACCAATTCCACTTAGAGCACTTTGTCCTCAAAAACTCAGCAAGCACACAAGAGCTAAATAGTAACAGTAGTGTCTACACAGGACCTAAAGTGCTGGATGAGAAGCTACAAATCTATCAGACATCGAGATGTTTGGGCCACTTAATACTGCACGCAAGAATCTGGGGAGCTGTCTGGAATAGCTGAATTTTTCATTTTCTGTTCATCTTTTTTGGTGTTGGGAAAACACTGTGTGCTTGGAGGGAAAGGTCAAATGCCAAACACAACATAGGGCTTGGTTCTGGAGTTGCACATGGGCCAAATTTTACCTTTCTGGCTCTTATGTAATCTGGGGTGCTGGGGAATGAGGAAAGCCTCCTAGCATCCTTGATGTGAATGCCATCTCCTTGATTAACATCTTGATGTGTTTTGAATGATACTGAGTTTAGGGAAAAGGCACTCTACTGTAGAAATGGGGGCCATGAGGTGGCTTCCAGTTGAGAAAGCTTGTACTTGGAATGAAGAAACCTCATTTCTACAGTGATTTGGGCAGAACAGCTTTTTCTTTCAATAGCTAGAGCTCTCCAGAGAGGAAACTTTTTTCAAGAAAGACTATGCTCCCCTGCCCCCCATGTCCCTCTTTCTCTTTTTAACCATTGGTTCATTGGTAGTGAATCGGGTCAAAATATTTTTTATTCAGACAGGTTCTTCTGAGGTGGGAAAAAATAATCTGTTTAGAATTGAAATGTTGAAGGAAAACACAGTGGATGCTCTTTCTTTCTTTTAAAATTCAAGGTCACATGGATCTCATTTTAGCTTGTAAATTCTGGTGTTTAATATGTCTGCCTCCTAAGTGTGCACCAGAAGAACTATATTTGGAATTTTGTTGCTTTGAGGGGTCATCAGAGATGGCAGCCCAAGAAACACCAGCCAGCAAGGAATAGAAGATAGATGGGAAGGATTCTAAAAGCAAAAGCAATAAAAACCCAATGCCCTAAACACAAACAATCATTCGTTAATTCTGTGCCCAGCATATGTAGGATTTATCAAAGGAATTTCCATGAATCTAGTCTAAATGCCCCCAAGTTTCATTTATAGAAATCCCTGCATCAGTGTAAATCTGGATGTTTTGTGCTTCTAGAGCTGGTTCCATGCATACTTCCCATCAGTATAATAGTATAGAGGCTCTATGGGGGAAAACATATCATCCCAAATATCAGATAGACAAATCAGGCTCTTGGGTAGCTCTCAAGGCCATGAAAATTAGCAGCAAACTATTCCCTATTTATGTATTTTTTTTTTACATTAAAAGTCATTGCTTGCCTCTTCAGCCCAGGATCTGTTGCAGTGTATCATTTTTTAAAAGTCTCATTTAATAGTGTGGATATTTACTAATAACTATAAAGCAGTAAATTTCGCAGTTTTGAGAATGCCGTTTTGCTTTTTTGTTTTGTTTAATGTTTGCAAAATTATCTCGTCTATGGCTCCCAGAGGCCCTTCCTGTACAGCATGTTTGGTAATCATATTACTGATCTAATGAACATCCATCTCTTATTGTAATAAACTCTCTTTATGTATAACCTCATTAATGTGTTGAAATAATGCACCCTTGGGGTGATTCAGACGATTTCATTGGAGCTCCAAAATTAGATGTCCTAATGACTCTATCAGTGTGAAAACTGCCACTTCAGCTCAGATGGTCCCATTTCCTGCAGTGTCTTGTGGTTCATGAACAATACATGGAATGAGGAAAGAGTAAAGATACTTTAGGGAAATAAATTACTAAAGGTGAACGACTGAAGAGAAACACTACAATTTTTATTATTAACCCTGTTGTGTGAGCAAATGAGTGTCATGTGTTAAGAGTTAAAGGAGATTTTGTGTTGTGACTCTTTGGGAGCTAAATTTCTAGGGAATTAAATTTGCACCAAAACCCTGGCCATTGCCCTTATCAGGGCACAGAGATCCTGTTCTTAAAGGCTATGCCAATAGAAGTGAAGCTCTAGCAGGGCCTCCCAAGAAGGAAGACCTTCCATGTGGAGCCCCGTGATGGACTGTATATGTTTTCTGAGAACCACTTTGGAGAGGCTCATCAGGAAATGGCTAGCCCCTTGGAGATCTCTCTCTGTCTCTCTCTCTTTGTCTGTGTCTCTGTCTCTCTGTCTCTGTCTTTCTCTCTCTCTCTCTCTGTCTCTTTTAATCACAGCAATTGGTGAAGGCAGTCTGCAACAGTGGAAGAAGCTCTCATCATTTCTTATTCTGTTGAAGCAAACCTTATATTAGCTTTATGCTAACCAGTATGATATTGGGTGTTTCCTAGTTCCAAATTAAAAGTAAAGATTTTCCTAGTTTGGTATGATTTTGACTCCTAATCAGTTTGAAATTATTTAAACTGCGTAGCACAAGAGATAGAATGTTGGCTTTGGAATCAGGAAAAATCTTAGTTGGAATCCTGTATCTGACCCTTAACTAACTTTGCCATCCTGGGCAAGTTTGCATGACTTCATTGAGCCTCAGTTTCCTCATCAGTAAAACAGAGGGGATAATAATAACACATACCTATGTCAGCATTGTTATGAGGATCAAATGAAAGCACTATATGCAAAGGATCTTGTAAACCTTAAAGTGCTACAGAAATGCTAGTTATTGCTATGATTATTGTTAGTTATCTTTAGAACCTAAAACAAAATATTCAGTCTTTATCAGATTTGAAAACTTCCTTTGCCCTAAAGTCTCTCATTTTCCATTTCCCTGTCCTCTGTGTATATGGTATTCTTTGATTAATGTTTATTTATGAATTCCTCAGGAAAGGAATTTTCATATTTTTGGAACAACTTTCCTGTGTTTGTTCAACATGACACCATATGACATTTTATCATTTACATGCTAAATGATAAAGCTAATTGATTTTAGAAATATAATAATTTTGAATTTTTGAGTGATTCTTGAATCATTGATAATGTCAGAACTCCAGCTTGATTAGGTTAGACATGGTCACTACAGTCTGGCATCTCATTAAAAAGAGGCAAAGATTGGGTACATTGCCTCACTTAAAAACTTGTCTCCCAGAGGGCAGCTGGGTAGCTCCGTGGATTGAAAGCCAGGCCTAGAGATGGGAGGTCCTAGGTTCAAATCTGGCCTCAGACACTTCCCAGCTGTGTGACCCTGGGCAAGTCACTTGACCCTCATTGTCTAGCCCTTATCACTCTTCTGCCTTGGAGCCAATACACAGTATTGACTCCAAGATGGAAGGTAAGGGTTTTTAAAAAAAAAACAAAAAACTTGTCTCCTCAGTGTCCCAGCTTTATATACCTTTGTCTAGCTTTCTCTGGGTTGGACTGTTTTGTTTTGTTAGATCCTAGGTTTCTCTATTTTACTTATTTCTCTTGTCTTCATTTTAGCCTACTCTTCTCACTATCTCATTGTGATCAGTTCAGTTCATGTTTGATTTCTCCTTCCCCACCCACCTAATCCCTCTTCAACTTTTTCTATATGTTGTTTACTTCTAGGAAATCTGTTGAAACTTGGACATTGGGTATGGCTGTTGGTTATTCATCCATTACTTCTTCTCACTGTATGAGTCAATGACCCAGTTACTAAAGTCAATAGCTTTTCCTCAATCCTCATTCTTCTTACTTTTTCTACCATGTTTCCAATACTGGCCAACCCTTGCTTTTTGCAGTTCTCCCCTCCCTAGGTTTCCATGACATTCTTGTGGTTCTATCTCACAGTACTCAGACCTCTCCTTTTCTATATATTTCTCTGGCTCTCCAACATTCTCCTACTCCAAAGGTTCTGTTCTCAGCCTTCTTCTCTTTTTTCTTTCTCTTACAATCCCCATTCAATCCTGTGGTTCCAAAAACAGTCAGTTATATATGAATGACTTCTAAATCATACCTCTCACAAGCTTGACTATCATTTCCAATTATGTCTGAAATGACTCCACTTAAACATTACACCAGCAAATCAAACTCAACTAATTCAATACTTATAATGTTATTTACCCCATAAGAACTTTCTCCCCTTAATGTCCACATATCTTCAAGTGTTACCTTTGTCACTGAGGCTAAAAACCTGAATTATCTTTTGATTTATGTTCTCCTGGCCTTATCAATTCTGTCTCTTTAGTAACTCTTATTTCTATTCCCCACATTACCATTTGTTTATCTGAGTTTTTAAGTCTTTGAATCATAGGTATTCCTGTACATTACCTTAGTTCATCATCTCTTTACCTTTGACTTGGACCATTATATTTATCTACTAACTTATCTCCCTACCTTCTGTCTGGCTCTACACAAATCCATCCTACCTATGTAAGGATAATTTTAGCATTGTGACTTAAAAATCTAAATTTAATTGGTCGCCAGGGAAAATGCCAGATAATAAAATACCCAAGTCAGCTGGAAATTTTATGGTGATTTAATTGATATAGTGGAGGAGATTAAGGAGAAGGGAGAAGGAAAAGGAGTACGATTTCTCCCACCTGGCTAGTAGCTGGCGGGAAGATTAGGAGATCTAGAAAGTAAGGTTTTGGAGTATGAAGGAGGAAGGAACCAGCCTGAGCTCCAAAAGGGCTCAGCCAAGATGCCCGAACCTGAATCAGCTCAAGGGCAAACTCACTGCCAAACCCAGACAAATAACTTCCACCACTCTAAGATGTCGGAACGCCTAGCACGCTACCAGCCAGAGTCACCTCTCCAGGAAAAAAAGGTGAAGAGAGCCAGTGACGTGCCTTATATAGATGGTTTTACGTCACTTTACTGTGTCTCATCTGTACAAATGATAGCTTAGCTTGACTTAGGACAGCCCAGGGGTCTGTCCGCTTTTTTTTTTAACATGTCTGTTGAAGGCCATTTCCTCAGATAATTAAATCTTTGAGTATGGTGCAGGCAACCTGAGTAGGGTGGAAAAATGTAGAGTTCCCAAGACTTGATTCTGTTAAACGAAGTATCTCCATTGTTACTGATCAGGAAATAGCTAAATCAAGATCTTCAAAGTATGGTCTGATTAGGGTGGAGTAGTTTTAAAATTCATACCTACCAATGCTAAAAGAATTATCAGTGATCATTACTCTTTACCACTCCCAACAAACCTCACTTAAGTCCCTGATTAAAGCCATATGGCTTAGCCTCATATTCAAGTTTGTCCATTTAGCATCAACCTACCTTTGTAGTCTTAATATTTGCCATTCCCCTCCATCTGCTTTAAATTCTAGCCAAATTGCTTTTCCCTCAAAATGGAGCATGGTCTCCTACCTCTATAAATTATCTCATACTCTTTCCTTTGTCCTTGAGTACCCTCCCCATTCCCCAGCTCCCCATTTCACCTATCCAACCCTCTTCATGACTTTCCCTAAGCCCTACATCCCTGCCAGAAGTGACCTCTTCTTCCTCTGAGTTCTCACTCTTACTGTATTATGTTGACTTGTGAACATGTCTACTTTCATGTATTAGACTGTAAGTTTATGAGGGCAAGGCACTTTAGGCAGTGAAGATCTATTTATTGAATAAATGAATCTTATAGCCGTAAGGAGATATTTCAGTTTCTTTGCTCTCCAATTGGCAGTCAGAACAGGTCGTCATAAAATCTATTCTTGGAGGTTTTAACTGTGCCCTTGCCTTCATCTTCAGAACCATTATCAAGGTGTCACACTGAGAAGTAGTCTTGTACTTGGCTCTTGTCATTATGTCACATAGTGCTATGCAAAAGTTTCTCTTTTAGTTGAATTGATTAGTTCAGCTTCTCAGAGTTACAGCTCCTCTATTGCATGACTCAATTATCCCAAAGCATATTTATGAGAATATCCTTTCAACTGAAGTACTAAGGTAGAGTTGTATTATGAAGCTCTTTTTGTTTAACCCTATAAGATATAAAATATGTGTGCATATATATTTATTTACATATACAAATATATCTTATTAGTGAGAATAGTAAATCCCATGAAGAAATTACATATATTTGAATTTGTACCATGTGAAATTATAATTATATAAAATAGAGTAGCTGTTTCCAGCTCAGTGGAAACTGTAGTATAAATTCAAATAATGTTGTGGATTTCCTGGTAATTCTCAGCCAGAGGTCCTGGTGGTGTCTTCAACCAGAGTTCCACCAACACAGCCTCCTCCAAAGGTAGGGATCTCAACCACTCACTCCAAACACCAGGAAGGGAATGAATCTCCGGAACCAGTTTCTCCAGAATCCAGGAAAAGAATCCCTCTAGACCCTGCTGGTCTCTTCTCTTTTTTATGCTCCTCTTTTCCAAATCACTTCCTGTCACTTCCTGACATTCCTCCTCACAGAAACCAATGGCAGTCTTTTATTTTGTCTAGCACTACCCAAAGGGAGAGTCAGGGGGACAGTATCCTTTGGAGGTGTGAGCTTACTCTAGTGACCCATGAACTCTTTTAAGTAGTGTTAAGTAGGGGTACTTTAAGTTCTTGTCTTGATTAGCTAAAAATAGAAAAGGAAAGAAAGAGTTAATCCCATCTTCACAATTTGATTACTTAATGGGATCACTGCACTAATCAGGATGTTCCTCCCCCACCCCCCTTTATCTCCCTAGACCCTACCATCACCTCAATCTCTCATTTTCTCAGATTTGTAGGGAAAAAAAATCTTTACTTATTATCTGTATTTCCTCTTCTCTCACTTCTCAATCCTTTGAAATCTGGCTTCCAGAATCATCGATTACTTGAAACTGCTCTGTCTAGAATTAACAGTGATCTCAAATACCAAATCTGATAGTCTTTTCTCAATTCTCATCCTTCTTTATCTCTCTCAAGTATTTGACACTATTGACTACTTTCTCCTTCTAAGAATCCTTTTGGGATTTTCATGACATTACTTTCTCCTGGTTTTTCTTATACCCCCTAACCCACTCCTCACTCTGCCCTCTGAAGTCCTCATTCATATCCTAAACCCTAACTGTGAATTCCAAAACTGTGTCCTAACCCCTCTTCTCTTTTTTCCCACATGCTATCTTATTTTGTGACCTAATTTATCTCCTTGGGTTTAATTATTAACTCTACTCATTCCCAAGTCCCTATATCCAGCTCCAAACCTGAGCTCTAGTTTTGTATTACCAGTTGCTTTTTGGGCATTTCAAACTGGATGTCTCAAAAACACTTTAAATTCAGCAGTGTACAGTATAACCCATTATTTCTCCCACTTTCCAAACCTGTTGTTTGTCCCTCATTTTCTAAGAGGATCAATGACATCATAGGGTGATGTCTTGACTTGTGTGGGAATTAGTTTTAAGTGAGGCATAGTTGCACAAAATCATCTGACTTACTCTCTCTTAGAGTTAATCAAAGTCCAATGGCAAAACCAAAGTCGAGATGACTGGTGATGACTTGGGATGCAGTGGATGAACCATAGTTTCTTCCATGTTTGACCAAGCTCTAAGTACTCCACAGCATCTCCTTTAGTCACCTTCAAGGCTGTTAAAACAAATTATTCTTATTCACCCATTACTCAAGGGAAGTCTGCACATGCCTAGGGGTAGACATTCCCCTAACTCACCAACAAGTCTGTTGGTTACCCTCAACCGGGTTTAGCCTATCTGCTGAGATGGTTTCCTAGGATGTGCCCTCTGCGTAGGCTACTGTTTCATGGAGCCACAGGCAAGCACTGGGTGACATGTAGGCACCAAAGGAGGAAAACAACCCCAAAAAAGGGTCAGGGAGCCCTCACAACAGAAGTATTAGTCTTTCCTGAACATTCTGTACATCCCTCAAACCTATCTACTTTTTCAACTTCCACCATCTTTCCAGTTTCCTGATACAACCTTTGAGTTATCCTCTCCTTTTCACTCACTGTATCCCATACCTACAATCATTTATGTAATCCTGTCATTTTTAAGAGTTTTTGCTGCTTTTTAAAATATCTTTTCATAATGGAAGCCCTTATTAAGTGTGTTATATGATGAACCCAGCACATTGTCAGGTGTGATATTAATCATGAAAATTATCAGCTCTGATATTGGATGTCTATTGGATGATATTTGCTGTCTATCCTTTTCCTTAGTAGTCAAGAATTTGCTGTAAAAATATCTGTCATCTATATCTTTCATCTATTTTGTTGTCCTCCTTTTCAAGCCCATGTTTACATGCCCTTGGGATGATTTTGTGTAATGGAATCCCTTACCAAGATTTAAACTGGTTTTACCCTCTGTTGTTTGTCTTACAAGTTGAAACTGTTTGAAGTATTTCATGTCTTCCTTTATAAAAGTTTATAATCAATCAATATTTAGTACTCATATGTACAAAATTAGTACTCATATATACTAAGCACTTTTATAAATTGGTATTGCCCTTGGCTGCCATATTCCTCTGCTCAATAAGTCAGCCACATATTTTGTGATCTAGCTCTAGTAGCCCCTGCTTCATGTCCCTAGAACATGACATTCTGTCTCCCAGCTCCAAAACCCATAATACTCTGTCCCTCACCTCTTAATTTCCCTAACTTTCTTCACGTCTCAGCTCAGATCTGACCTACTACAGGAGACCTTTCCAAGTTCCCCCAGCTGCTAATGCTTTCCACTCTTGAGTTCATACATTTACTCTAAACATATCCTATATCTATCTAGCTGTTTGCATGTTGCCTATCTCATTAAAATATAAGTTCTTTGAAAGTTGAGAATGTATTTTTGCTTTTCTCTATCCCAAGCACTTAGCACAATGCCTGGTATATAGTAACTGCTTCATAAATGCTTGCTGATCGACTCACCAATTAGATCTCAAGCACACATTTTCCCCAGAGGGACAGACAGTCCAATTTTGTGATGCCAGGCAATGCTGAAATAGGATTTGGTATATAAAAAATCCCTTTTTTGCAAAAGGCTTTTTCAGGAATGTTACTTTTGTGCAACATATGGCCTCCTTATAGTCCCTGCTGGTGTAGACAACCCTTCCTTTCCTCCAATCACTGATAGACCACTTTTATGAAGAGGCATTAGTTCCTCCACAGCAGCTTTGGTAAACATACCTTTGACATCCAGTATCAGTAAGTTCCACCTGAACATAAGGGGAGACATGAATGAGAAAGAGCTTGGAATTGTTTATCCTTTGCTAACAGATGGTCAGGTCTAAACTTTGACATGAGAAACAAGAAAAAATTGCCTTCTCCACAGAACTCAGTGGCTTTGTTTTCAGGGTTGGCAAATTTGCCCTCTAAAAACACTGAAAGTTAGTGGCTTCAGTAGATTCTTTTTTCCCCAGTTCCTTCCATATTGACTGAAAAAGAACTAAAAAAATTGTTTTGCTCTTCTTAGTCTATTGCTAAGAAAAATCCATTCTGGGATGTTTCTACCACCAGCACTGGGAAAGCTCCATTAATGAATCCTGAGGTCATTAGCAAATGGATTGGTGAAACCTAGTGCATGAGACTCTTGACTTGAAGTGTCTAGATAATGCTGCAAACTTGAATTTTTCTCTGTAGCTAATAGTGGCCAAGGCACTAATGTGGAAAGCTAGTGGGAACCATCCAGCAATGAAGGCAAGCCCAGCTTCATCCTCCCAGTGACTTTCAGGTTTTCTCATCTTTTACTCAGGGTGCTGAGTCTGTGACTGATAGGCTCTATCTAGATCGATAAAGGTGGCGGCAGTTTTTCTTCCTTCAAAATCCCCACATTTAAGAACATTCTCTGCCTGAGGGTCACTTGAGACAGAAGTGAATTCTTATTTCTCATGGGAGGAGGTCAATGTCAAGGCTGTGGGCGATCAAGTACTTTATTCAGCCAGATCATCTAGAAGCAGCTCCATTTATCAGCTTATGACACATTAATGTCATTTTCTTGCTGCCTTTTCAGCTGAATTTTAGGAAGAGTAATGTTAGCAGATCCAGGGGAATGATGATTGGCAGTCTAATTTGAAAATATTGCATCTTGTTAAATGTATTCCAACAATATAAAAGAAAACTTTCAGAAAGGCTGTTGGACAGCATACATAGGGCTAATATATCACAAAATTGCACAGTGCCATATGTTTTCTTTTAAAAATATTTTAGCTGGATCATTTTTTTTTCCTTGTAGGTAACTAATGCTTTTAACCAACTTATAGTAAATAACTCTCACATATTTTATATGATAAATAACCAGATCAGATAGTAAAAGGGAAAATGGACACTAACAGTTATTTTTAAGATCATAAAGAATTTTACAATGCACACACTATCCACCATGCCTGCCTATCCTGTTTACCTGTTCTCCAAGTCTTCCCATCAGTTTATCTCAAAGGGTCAACCCGAATGTGAAGACCTTGTTTCCTTTTCCTTCACATCACAAGAATACAAGCACAGTATGTGATCTGCCCATCAATTTTCCTTCAGTCTCACTATGTAGGTGGCCTATTTTTCACCAGTCATATGTTTAGCTGATGACATGCTTTATTTCATTTTTCCTGGTTAATTCCTTGTTTGCAATGTGATGTGTAGTCTACTCAAACCCATTATACAAGTCTCCATTGACTTTTAGTTATCTTAAACTACAGTTCTTCAGAGACTTTAATATTTCATGACTCATAACCACACAATATCACCAGAAGGATATTGGTCTTACAAAGACAAACCTTTGTCTCAGGGAAAAGTTTTCCCAATGTGACTCAACCTGTTTTTTCTTCCTTTAAATTTTGGATCCATCTCATTTGTCCATCTGCAACTTCCCTCTCAGATATATTTACTGATGGATAAACATTCTCCATCCATTTTCTTTTTCCTGTGTAGATAGGCAATTATCTTAGGCTTGATGGCATTGGCACAACCATCTGCAAACAGGAACACATGCTGGCTTTTACTGAGTTTCCCTATGGCTTATATTTTGAGCTAGCCTTCCTTTTTGGCAATGGGATAGAGTTTGGCATCCATCTCCCAGAGTTAGTCCTCATTTGAATATTATTTAATAGTTGCTTTTGTTATACCTTTCAAGGAATATTATATAATATTTATATGTGCTTCTGAGATGCCTTGTTGGAGAGTCTTTTCTGGATCAAATGCTATTTTATATTCAGCCAACATAAGCAGGATAGGGATCTCCTATTCTTTATACTTTTCAATCAATAGAGTAGCTATGAAATGTTGTTTTTAAAAGTTTGGCAATTTCCTTCTAATATCCTTATCAAATATGCCCTGGATACATAAATTATTCTGATTAAAATTTTGTATGAATGGCAAAGTAGGTACGTGGGTGGATGACTATTAACATTCTCAGAGTCATCTTTTTTTTGTTGTTAATAATAAGTTCTAGAATTTTTCCCATGATTTTAGGATTTTTCCCTGTTGTGTATATCTTACAAATCAGTTCCTTTAGTTCCTTCAAAATTATATCACTTCTGGGAGGTGGTGGACCTGCTCTGTGTATATTCAGTCCCATCCTGCTACTTTTCCCACCTTTCTTTAGTGCCAATTCCTTTTCCTTCAGTAACACATCTGGGACTGTAATTTTCAAGTCTAAATATGGTGGCTCTTCAGTCTTTGAGAGAGAAAAATCACTTCAGATATTTCCCAATCTTTGTTCTCTCCTTTCAGTCTCATTTTAAAATGCCTTTAGGATGGATGACGTTACTTTGTTGAATTTCTCATGAAGCTTTCTATTTTTTTCCTTCTATTGCTTTTCACTCTTTTATGAGGTAATACTGCTTGTGTTCTTCTTCTTTATGAGATCTTCACTAAGGAGTTTAGATTTTAGTCTATTGTTGTTCATGTCAGCCATAAGTCTCTGCTTAGAGATCAAGGGTTTAAAGGTGATGGCAGTTTCTAGACTTTGTGTCTTCTTGCTGTAGCACTTGATTTATAATCAGCTAAACTGCTTTAGAAAATGGTTTTAAGTGGTGTTAATATCTCTTTTTTAAGGCTCCCCCTTTTTTTTTTTTTGGTATCTTAGCTAGCTTAAATAGGTCAGGTTAGCTTTGGTTTAATTTTATCGGCAAACATTTTTTTCTCATTTTTATTCTTCTAGTTTTGTATCAATTTTAATCTTTGTTCTAACAAGTAGATGGTCTGACTATACGCTATATATTCAGGAATGATTCTTACATCAGTAATAAGTCTCTTTTAAAATAAAAAATAATTATATTTTTATGATGTGATTCAATACTTCTCCTGTCTAGTACTGCCCAAGTCCTTTCTTAGAGAAATGTATTCATCACGTATAGGTGAGGCTACTTTGTAATCTACAACCATTTGGCTTCTTTCATTCCTAACATTCTAACATTGGAATCCTTTTTCTGGGTTGTTTTGTTTTGTTTTGTTTTGTTTTTGTTTTTTTGCTATGTCCAAGTCTGAATGAAGTCAGAATATCCAAGTGTCTGTTGATTTAATTTGGATCTCATCAAAGTCTTTACAGATTTTCTCCTTTTCCTCATCTTCTGCAAGAGATGTTGACACATAAATTCCAATTATTTTCATGGTGCTCCTTTTGTGTATACTTATCATGTGCCTTTACTTGCAAGATGACAGAGTATCAAATGAAATGATGTTTCTTTTTGCCTTTGGTCTCATAATAAAGACATGTTTTATTTAAGACATGTTTTATTTTCTTAATGTGCTTTTTATTCAGATCAAAACCAATTGCAGTAATAAGTTTGAGTCCTTTATTCTCTCTCATCACTTTTCTTTTTTTTGTTGTTCTAATCCTCACACTTGCCATTTATAAATCTATGGGTGTGTACATATATGTATATATGGGTGTATATGAGTAATATATAATAATAGGCAACTAGTGGGTGTCATGGTTGACAGAACATTGGGCCTAGAGTCAGGACGACTCATCTTCATGAGTTCAGATGTGGCCTCAGACATTTACTATTTGTGTGATGTTGGGCAGCTGACTTAATCCTGTTTGCCTCAGTTCCCTCATCTGTCAAACAAGCTGGAGAAGAAAATGGCAAGCAACTCTTTAATCTTTGTCAGGAAAACCCCAAATGGGGTCATGAAGAGTTGGACATGACTGGAGTGACTGAACAAAAGTAACCAAATATATGAGGAATAGTGGGGTGTGATGGGCTAAGCATTGGCCCTGAAGTCAGGAAAACCAGTGGTTACATCATTCCTCGGGCACATACTAACTGTGAGACTATGGGAAAGTTATTCACCCTTTCAGTCCCCCAAGGCAACTCAGCCAATTAATCAATCCATTGGTCAACTGGTTTTTATTAAGCATCTTCCAAGTACAAAATACTCTGCTAAGTATCTGAGATATAAATGCAGTAAAAGGATACAATCCCTGTTCCCTGTTCTAACTAAGGAGATGAGTATATTTGTAAGTATGTTCATCAGTGTAAGGAGAAGACATATTAATGCCAATTCTGAGGGAGGAAAAAGAAAAGGACCTAGTTAGCTAGGTAGATAACTAAGTGCTTTCTATGGTAGGATCTGTAAATTGCAATTGAATGATTTTTAAAATGCTCCAAGCACATATAATTATATCAGCTTTGGAGGTTTCTTCCAGTACACACACACACACACACACACACACACACATATATATTTTACAACTATCCTCTGATTTTCAGAGATAGTCTTTAAGAGTTAACAGGACTGAAAAAAATTTTAATTAAATTAACATTTAATCATTATGTGATTTTGCAATGGCATGCTTATTGATTTAGTCCTTAATTTATTGAAAATTGTATGAGAGATTATGTCTGCAGTTTTTTTTTAATTTAAGAAAAGAGTTAACACAAGTTTTGAAGGAGGGTGTTGGGCATTTTTTGAAAGAGGATGATGAATTTTTTTTTTTTAAACAAGAGACTTAAGTACTATGGGAGCTATGGTAGAGAGAGAGCATTGGAAAGGCATAAGGTGACTCAGTGGCTAGAGCACTGGGCCTGGGGCCTCAGACACTTTATTACTCTCTGACTCTGGGCAACCTTTGTTTGCTTCATTTTCATCTGTAAAATGGAGATGATAGTCACAGCCCCCTCGTTGGATCATTGTTAAGATAAAATGAGATAATATTTTAGAGTGTTCTGCAAACCTTAAAGCAAGTCATCATCGCCATTATTATTATTATGACATAACATTTATTATTATTATAAAATTATAAACATTAGCTGTCATCATCATTATGGAAGCCATGGAAATGTGATAAATATGACAATACTACCTAAATTAATTTATTTGTACAGGGACCTGCTAATCAATCCACTAAAGAATTAAAGAGCTAAAGAGTTACAGTAATAATAATGATGATGATGATGATGATGATGATGATGATGATGATGATGATGATAAAATTCACCTGGAGGAACAAAAGGTCAGAAATCTCAAGGGAAATAATGACAAAAGTGGGAAGGAAAGGGAGGTAGTGGTATTGAATTCCACACTACAAAACCAAAATAAAAACTATTTGGTACTACTTAAAAAAATAGCATAGTCAATGAAGTATAACAGATCAATTCTATAAAATACAGAAACAGAGGAACAGAGGACAAGACAATGTCACCAATGAATAATAAAAAAAAATTTTAGCAAAGAGGCTCAGGAAAGCCTGAGTTAAAATCCAGCCACAGACACCCATAAATTTTGTGACTGTAGGCAAATTACTTCTCTTCTGTCTGCCTCCCCATCTGTAAAATGGGAAAAATAATCTCAGTTCTATTTTGAGGATCAAATGAGATAATATTTGCAAAAGTTCTTAATATTATACCTGGCATATAGTAAGCACTATGTAAATGTTTATCATTTTTAAATAAGTAGTTATTATAATTATTACCAGATTGTATTTATAGTAAGAATATAGGGATAGTTCAGTATTAGGAAAACTCTAAATATAGATCAGATTGATAACAAAACAATAACAAGTACATGATTATGTCAGTTAAAGTGCCTTCAATGAAATACACTATTGGATTCAGGATTTTTAAAAAATACAATAAAAGGCCTACTAATAAATGGACCTTCCCCTTCCTATGATAAGAAGTATCTATCCAGAAACAAGTTTGTAATGGAAAAAACACTAAAAGCCTTTCTGCCACTGTTATTTTACAGTTCTAGAAATGCTAGCTAAAGCAGGAAGAAAGGGGAAATAAATTGATAGTATAAGTCCAAGAGGGGGCAAAATTGGCTTTTCAAATTATAATGTGAATTCTAGAGTTTCAATGACAGTCACCCAAATGGTAAGAGTTTTAAAAGCGTCACTAAACTGTATATGCCCTTTGACTCAGTGTCCATCGGCTCAGGACAAGCCCCCAAGGAGGTCAAAGACAAGGGGAGAAGTCCCATAAATACCAAGTACTTATAGCAGCCCTTTGACAGCAGCAAAAACTAGCAAAATAATGGCTTCCCATTAATATGAGTTTAATAGCATATTATCGAGGCCTAAAAATAACATTAAAAACTCAGAGAAACTTGGAAAGATTTGTATGAACTTGGACAAGTCCTATGAACCTCAGTTTCCTCATCTGTAAAATGAGCATTTTGGACCAGATGACCTTGGTGGCCCAGTTCCATGACCCCATGATGGCAGCAAGAAGAACATCCCTTAAAACACCAGGACAATTCTCCCAGTGACCACCATCATATAAAGAAAAACCACCCAGAAAGATGAGAATCTGAGGACTCAAGCTTCACGTTAGTACCGCCAGGATAACGCCCTTCACCCTTTTTCATGGAAAGGCCTACCGTGAATGATGGAAACCAAATGAGACCCACTTGTCTGAGGAAAGCAGTTTAAAAGGCCAGCTGCCTGGCTAACTTGCCCTGGGACCATGAGTAAGGCTCAGGGCTTTGTCAAACAGGGATGGCAACATGCCTCTGGCCCTCACAGAACTGCTGTGAGAAAGAGGCTTTGTCCACCATAAAGCTCCAAGGCCAGGGGAGATTTTATTATATTTAGGATTTAGACTCCTGCAGACATGTAGCTTGGCCTAGACCACAGATGCTATGCTCACTGAGACTTTTTAACATATATAATTTCATTTATTTAGGGAGCTTCCATGTAACAATAAAGATCAGCTCTTGTCCTGCCCCCTGGAGCCAGAGAGAAGCTGGGCCATGGAGGGACTGGTCCGCAGTCCCACGGCCAGTCTGTGTCAGAGGCAAGACTGAAATCTGGGATCTTCCTGACTCTTATGCCTCCATCTCATGGGCCTTCAGGCTTTGCCCATTTCTCCAAAGCCAGGCTGGGTAGCATTCCACATCTGTGCTTGAAGAGGGGCTTTGCCACACGTCTGGTGCTTCTTCTGCCCACTCTTGTGGCAGGTGTCCCACATGGGCTGCCTTCCTGCTGCTGCTTCCTGGCCCAGCCTCATCCGCCTCTGCCCAGGAGCTTCATTAGAGGTAATAGTGATTCTGTGCTAACCCATCCTGCCCTTTGTGGTGGGCATTTGCTGAAATCATTGGCGTGTGCTGTCTGAAGCTTCCCAGGATCAGAACCAGAAGGCCTTGGTTCAAATTCTGGCTTTGCTTCTAACTGGCTGTTCATCAGTTCATCAGTCTAGTATTATTAAGTCCTTCCTCCATGCTGGGCACACAGACTTCATTCAGAATATTGACAGTGAGATGCTTCTCATCGACTTGTGATTTGTGCTTACATTTTGTTGTCTACTGGATATTGTGCCGACTTCTTTCTCAAGAAATTAGTTGCTTACTAAAGGGTTTATTTATATTAGTTGTTAAACTAGAAGGTAGACACACAGACGCACGACCAACTTTTAGGCACATTTGCTGCCTGCAGTACTTTCAGGTCCAGACTCTTACAGCTCTTATGCAGCGCCACTCCTCTCTTTCCTTCTTCTATTCCCATCTCCTCAGAGCAGTCCTTTCTTTGTCTCTGTGCCCGTCAAATGCGTCTATCCCGTGAGCCCCAATTTCATCAACTAATATTTCTTGAGTAGCTGTACAACCTCAAGCAAGCCACGGAACTTCTTGATGCCCCAAGTTCCTCATCTGTAAAATGGAAGGATGGAACAAAATGAGTTTGCAAACTTTGGAGATCTCATGTGGCAGTGCCCTTCTGTCTCATATGGGAAGGGGTAGTGATCCCTGAGGATAACGATGTAGTAATTGGAAAGCTTAGTGGATAAATGAAATAAAGATAGATAACAGTGCATGCTAAGTGAAATACAAGCAATCCAGATAGTCATTATTGCAGAAGTTCAGGAAGAAGCCACCCCCAAAGGGAAGCAGGACAGGGATAGGGAAAGAGTCAGGCCTTCAGCTGGGCTCTGAAGAAGGCATGACAAATGGTCTAGACTTTGGAACAAGAACAGTGTCATGAGGCCCAGGCTATCAGCATAGATGAGAAGTGAGAGAGGGTGGGATCCATGTCAGAGAGCACCTTAGACACTACAGTGAGGCATTCAGCCAGTTTTCCTGTTGTCAGCGGGAAATCATGGAAGATTTTTGAGCAAAGGTGCAATGTATATAAAAGAACGTTTAGGAACATTAATCTGATGAGTAGTTTACAGGATAGATTTAAGGGGGAAATGGAAATGGGGGGACCAGTTACTAGAGTAATACCAGCCTGGGTAGGAAATGGTAAGGGCTTAAAGTAGGATGATACCAGGAGACTAGAAAAGATAGAACAGAGATGAGAGGGGCAAGTAGACATTAAGGGACAATTTGGTGCCTGATTGAATGTGAGTTCAGAAGGAAGAATCAGAGCATCAGAATCCTGGAGAAAAAAAGGAATATTAGAAGTTGTTAGATTTGACTCACTGCCCAATGGACAAGTATTTTCTACCATGTTTATCAGACAAACATTATTAAACTGCCTTCTATGCTCCTTGCTAGGTGCTTGAGGAGATATCCTTGACCGGGAACCATCTGCTTTTGTTTGAATACTTTCTGTGATATGTACCAACTTTCACCAGTCAAATCTTGAGAAACACAGTGTAGGCTCAACTCAGGCTACTTCCTTCATGCATCTGAGGTCTATCAAAACACTCCCCTATAATTAATCCATCCAGGGCAAGAATGGTGCAAAAGAAAGACAATGAGCCTTAGAGAGAGTCAATAAGCCCTGGGTTCTGATCCTTCCTCAGACAGTTACCAGTTGTGTGACCCTGTCTGCACAAGTCCCCTTCCCTACCCTGTGCCAGGCACTGGGGATGGAAATCCAAAATCCCTATTTGTAAAGAGCTTAAATTCCAGTGGTAGAGAGAACCAAGAAAGTCTCCCTCTTGCCACTAGCATCAAATATAAGCTCCTCTGTTTACCTTTTAAAGGCCATCATAACTTGGCCTCAGAGTAGGGAAGAGTTGTTAGAGGTAATAGAGAGCCACTGGAGTGGTTTCCAATAGGAGGTTGGTCAAAAGCCAAACAAATCTCATAGATTCTTTTCCTATACATCTTCTTTCCAGATTGCTGCTTTTCTTTGTCCTATAAAGTTTTTATGTAGAATAACTAAAGAATAAAAGTAATAGGGAATTGACTGTTAAGAGCATAGATAATCCTCCTGCTGTAATAAAACCAACTAGAATTACAAGACCAAATTCATACACGGCACAGTTTCATGGAGGAACCACGTGTGGTCCCTAGCCTTCAGGGTCTTATAAAGCTTACAGAAATTTAGCCAAAACTTCATTCATGTCAGGTTAGCTTTTTCATATATATATATATGACCTGTAATTAGACAGAGAAAAATATTATCAAGATTTTCAAGACAAGCAATATTTCAAATTCTTACTTTTGATTTCTAAACCAACACAAAGGAAGGAAATTTACACCCAGCAGATGTTAGACTAACAAAGCAGCTTTTTCTTAAATAGACAAAAGTCAGGAAATTAAATGTTAAGACTGAGTCAACATTCCCAACTTTTGCTCTTTGACTTAGACAGTATAGGTCAGGTGGTGCCAGAAGCCATCCATGTTTCTGAAACCTCCTGACGGGAAATGACATCATTTCTATGCAGTCATCAGCTATAACAACATGTTGCCTTTAGATACCAGCTTTCTGATTTTGGCTTTGTGAACTTATAAAATTATCATTGTTAGCTTCGAAATTGCACCAAGAAAGCTTTTGTAGGCTGATAGGGCTAGTTTTGATTTAAAACACCACCACATTGTAATTCTGTTGTCCACTTCTATGTCTTGTCCCCAAAAGCAGACATTAGTTCTTTGTCTCTCTAGTTTCACATTCCTCATTCTCCCAACCTCCTGGGGGATCTGAGAACCCAACAGTTACCCTGAGGATATGTAAAAGAGAATTTTTTTGGAAGAAAGAAACAAAGTCCTCTGAGCATGGCAGACAGTTTGCTTCGGTCTGGTTTTATTCCCTGGATAAATTATATTTTTCACAGCCACAAAATCAGCATTAGAAAGGACTTCAAAGATCATATAATTTAATCCAAACCTGACCAAGTATCCACATCCTTCAGTCAGTCAGTAAGCATTTATTAAGGGTCTTCTATGTGCCAGGGACTGTGCTAAGTGCTGAGGAAAAGCAAAAAAAATATTCTCAGTCTAATGGACAAGACAAAATGTAAGCAAGATACAAGGATAAAGTAGAGATGATTAACTGAAAGAATGAACTAGCATTGAGGGGGATTGAGAAAGGCTATCTATTGAAGATGAAATTTTAGCTGTTGATTAAGGAAAGCCAAAAATGGTAGTAGAGGTAGAGAAGGAAAGAATTCTAGACTTGGGGGACAGCCAGTGAAAATGAAGTAAGATATATAGTGGCATGCTTAAGAAAGAAGATGGAAGACAATAGAATTGGATCATAGAGGTCATAGAGGAAAGTATGTTATAGAAAGGTAAGGAAGGACTGGCTTATGAAGGGCTGAAATAGTGTTTTATATTTGATCCTGGAGAAAATGAGGTTTTTTACTTTATTAAATAGACAGAATGATCAGAGATGTGCTTTATGAAGATCATTTTGTGCAAAGGAAGGTGGCCTAGCTGTACCAGATCTTAAACTATACTATAAAGCAGTGATCATCAAAAACATATGGTACTGGCTAAGAAACAGAAGGGAGGATCAGTGGAATAGACTTGGGGTGAATAACCTCAGTAACACAGTCTATGATAAACCCAAGGATCCCAGCTTTTGGGACAAAAATCCACTATTTGACAAAAACTGCTGGGAAAATTGGAAAACAGTATGAAAGAGATTAGGTTTTAGATCAACATCTCATACCCTATACCAAGACAAACTCAGAATGGGTGAATGACCTGAACATAAAGAAGGAAACAATAAGTAAATTAGGTGAACACAGAATAGTATACTTGTCAGATCTTTGGGAAAGGAAAGATTTTAAGACTAATCAAGAATTAGAAAAAATTACCAAATATAAAATAAATAATTTTGATTACATTAAATTAAAAAGGAGTTGTACAAACAAAACCAATGCAATCAAAATTAGAAGAGAAGCAACAAATTGGGAAACAATCTTCATAACAAAAACCTCTGACAAAGGTCTAAATACTCAATTTTATAAGGAGCTAAATCAGTTGTACAAAAAAATCAAGCCATTCCCCAATTGATAAATGGGCAAGGGACATGAATAGACAATTTTCAGATAAAGAAATCAAAACTATTAAGCACATGAAAAAAGTTCTAAATCTCTTATAATCAGAGAAATGCAAATCAAAACAACTCTGAGATATCACCTCATACCTAGCAGATTGGCTAACATGACAGCAAAGGAAAATAATGAATGTTGGAGGAGATGTGGCAAAATTGGGGCATTAATGCATTGCTGGTGGAGTTGTGAATTGATCCAATCATTCTGGAAGACAATTTGGATCTATGTCAAAAAGGCACTAAAAGACTGTCTGCCCTTTGATCCAGCCATAGCACTACTGGGTTTATATCCCAAAGAGATAATAAGGAAAAAGACCTGTGCAAGAATATTCATAGCCGCACAGTTTGTGGTGGCAAAAAATTGAAAAATGAGGGGATTCCCTTCGATTGGGGAATGGCTGAACAAATTGTGGAATATGCTGGTGATGGAATACTATTGTGCTTAAAGGAATAATGAACTGGAGGAATTCCATGTGAACTGGAACAACCTCCAAGAATTGATGCAGAGTGAAAGGAGCAGAACCAGGAGAACATTATACACAGAGACTGATACACTGTGGCACAATCAAATGTAATGGACTTTTCTACTAGCAGCAGTGCAATGATCCAGAACTATTTGGAGGGACGTATGAGAAAGAACGCTATCCACATCCAGAGGAAAAACTGTGGGAAAAGAAACACAGAAGAAAAACAACTGCTTGATCACATGGGTCAGTGGGGCTGTGACTGGGAAAGTAGACTGTAAAAGATCACCCTAGTGCAAACATTAATAATAAGGAAATGGGTCTTGATCGATGGCACTTGTTAAACCCAGTGGAATTGTGTGTCAGATATGGGAGGGGGCAGGGGAGGGGATGGAATGAACATGAGTCTTGTATCCATGGAAAATTATTCTAAATCATCTAATTAAATAAAAATTTAAAAAAAGAACCAGTAAAAAAAAAAATGAAGATCATTTTGACAGCTGAGTAGACTGGAAGAGAGAGACATTTGAGGTAAGAGACCAATGATAGGGCTCTAATATAGTGCAGGATTGTAGTGATAAGGATCTGCAAGGAGAAAAGGAATGTTCTGAAAATAAAATTGGCAGAGCTTGTTTGGTGATAAGTTCTGTAGAGGTGTGGTTGAAGTAAAGATTCAGGAGTTGACACCTATGTTGCAAGTCTTTTGGGGTTGCAAGGCAAAGGGAAGCTGGAATGACAACAGATTGTGAAAAGATAAGGGAATTTGGGAGTTCATAAGCATGAAAGTGGCAAGATTTCTTTGTGAAGTGTGAAGATTGGATTTGTTTATCCCATGATTGTAACAATGAAGGTACTTAGCTTCTCCTTTATTGTGAAGATTAAATTGTAATCCCCTTTCTATCTTTAAATTTTAATCCCCAAAGTGTTAACTCAGTATTTAAAGTAGATCTACCCATTGTAACCACAAAAAGGTGTGAACTAACCACAAAAAGGTGTGAACACCCATTTCATACATTGGGGAGGTTTGTGACCCACAAAAAATGTGCAGTCCTGGAGAAAAGCATCTGCTGTGTTTGGTAGACATAAAATTTAGGGGAGGTGACACAAGAGAAAAAGATCTTTAAAATAGTGGGAACAGGGACACATAAGGATCAGTCAGTCCCTCGGGCTTGGAGTGAAGATCGATCAGTCACTTGGAGTTGGACTGGAAGAACAATCACTTGGAGATGGACTGGCGGACAGACACTTGAGGAGAGACTGGAAGACAGACACTCAGACTTGGAGTGAAGACACTTGGCTGTGGAACAGGACCTCTGGAGGAGCTTGTGCAGGAGACCTGAGATTGCTTTCCTTTTAGACAGTCACCATGGTGAATGTTAAGGCTGACTTAGTTCCTTGCCATTTCTGGAGGGGTGAACCTCTGAGAAAGGCTCATTGTCTTGAGACTCCTTTCCCCTGACTGGTGCTTGAGAATTTCTAACTGGTTCAGAGGAAGCTGAAACTTGCTCATGCTCTCTCTCTCTCTCTCTCTCTCTCTCTCTGTCTCTCCCCTTTTCTTTCTTCTTTAATATCTTCCCTCTATTGTAAAAATAAACTACCATAATTCCATTTATTTGAGTAATTCATTTGGGGATTTAGAAATTAAAATCCCTGGCAACTACCAATTAATCATTAAGTCCAACCAACCAATAAATCTAACAGAAGCAAGGTGGGTGGAATAGGTTGTGTGAAAATAGTAAATGAAAGAACCATGAAGAGTGTTTGAAGGAGTACTAGGACATGTGCTAAAACCTTCCAGAATGGATGGAAAGAATGTGAACCAGGTAGTAACTCATTTAAGGAAGGAGAGTATTCTGGATGTCAGTCTCTAACAACTAGCAGAATTTTGATTAGACAGCGAATATGGATTGAGTGAACCTTGAGGGAGGAGAGGCAATTTCTGAACCATAGGGGTAGAGAACGAGTTAGAAAGTAGCAAGGAGAATCCCAAGTCCCCTCTGTGGGTACAGGTAATGAATGAAAGTGTTACCAACCCTGGAATGAGTGACCAGGGAGGCTGGGTCATCAGGAGAGAGCCAGGTCTTGGTGACAGCCAGAAGGTGGAAAGAGTGAAAGTCGGGCTATTCCCTCCCAAGCAGGCACTCCAGAGAGCACAGGAGAAGGGAGCTCTAAGGTGGACTGTGGATGAGTTGAGAGGAATGGGAATAAGGGAGTGGTCAATAATGGACAGGTAACAAGGTATGAACAATTGTTGTCAGCCAGAAGTTCAGATTTACATCAATGGAAAGTTTATGGTTGAATAGGAATTTGTGTTAATCAGGGAGGAATGAGTTCAGGTAGATTACCCACACTCCTAGGGGTTGGACCCCTATAATCCTTTTAGACTCTTAGGCAGCTCAGAGAGGGGAATCAGTGGATAAGAGCCAATGAAATGACATTTCTCTCCTTTCCCCACTTGTAGACCAGACCAGGAGAACTGTGAAATAACATTTCTCTCCATCCAGGCCAACGAGAACTAGCCAGGTCAGAGATAGGCAAAGGGAGCTAGATAGAATAGCAACTTTCTCCATGCCTTTCAGGCTGGAAGTTCCCCCTCTGAGCAGGAAGTAGTCTCAAAAGAAACTAGCCCATGATAGACTGGCATGACATTTTTCTGCTGTTAATGTCACCTAGGATAGCTTTGGGGGCAGCTAGAGGATGTAGTAGATAGATCACTAAGCATGGAATCAGAAAGACTTCTCTTCCCAAGTTCAAATCCTGCCTCAGTCACTTACTAGCAATGTGGCCCAGGGCAAGTCACTTTAACCCTGTTTGCCTCGGTTCTTCATCTGTAAAATCACCTGGAGAAGGAAATGGCAAACCATTCCAATATCTTTGCCAAGAAAACTCCAGTGGGGCCACAAAATGTCAGACAGGACTAAAGAATGACTGAATAACTAGAAAGATAGCTTTAGCTTTTGGGGCCTCCAAATCAATCAGTTCAAAAGCATTTATTAAACACTTATATGGCAGGCACTGTGCTGGAGTGTGCTGGTAAATGTTAACAGCTGGGACCCTCTGAAAGAAAAAACGTCTGCATATAGACTTTTAAGTGTAATCTGAATTATTATTATTAATACTTTCTTAAGTCTAGACAATCAGCAAAACAGTAAGTCAGACCTTGAAACTGTATATTTTTAGACTGAAAATATTTCTCTTATAGTGGGTTAGAGGTGGTGCCAAGCAAGCAGCCTGCAAAGAAAGGCAAAAACCCAACCCCTACCCTCAAAGAGCTCCCATTCTAAATGAGGAAACAGCATGCAGACATTCACATGCATGAAAGGCACATGCTTTAAAGTGGAAAATAATCTCTGTGGACCAGGAAAGGCCACCTTGGAAAGCAGGGATTGGTGAGGAAGCCCAGAAACCAGTCTGGGAGTCAGAGGGAAGGAGGTGACCCAGGCTGGAAGGATCCACTGAAGATTTGTGTGAACAGCAGCACCCAGGTTAATGTGGTTGTATTGCAGGGTTGTGTGGAGGATGAGAACATGTGAGAAGACTAGAATGAGGGAAAGGGTTAAGTTGGGAAGGACTTGATCTGCCAAACAAAGGATTTTATATTTGACCCTGGGGGTAGGAGGAAGCCAACAGGAAGGAGATTCAGTTAGTGGAGGCAGGCAGCAAGTATGTGATGTGTGGCAGACCTTCATTTTGGGAAAATCACTTCTGCAGCTAAGTGAAGAATGGATTGGAGAGAAATGTTGTATAATGAGGAGCAAACAGTGGGCACAGCTGATCTCACACACATGTAGATTCCCATTGAAGACCTCTCTCAGCCCCAGAAATGTTTTACACGAGCCCTTGTCTAGCCACATCTCATCAGTGCTGTTCTCATGATGTTGATTTTGGGAGCCCACATGTCAGACTTTCAATTCATCTGACTGAACCTCATCATTAGACTCAGTTGATCAAAATCTTCATGGTTCTGACTCTATCTGGTGTGTTATTGTAACTACTTGGCCACAGTCTAAGTATTTGATGAAAACATTGAATATCCAGGCCAAGAGAGGATCCCTAAAGGCCCCTCTCCAAATGACTTCAGCCCATTGTTGAGGGTCTGGTCATGCAGCCACTTCTGAATTCACCTGACTGTACTGAAATCTGTCCATGGCATCCCCCAGGATCTCATAGGAGTGTTACAAGGGAATCACTTTAAAAGACTGATATATATTAATTTAAGGTCGCCAAGGAATTCAGCTATGTAATTCCTAAATGAAAACTCAAGTTTGCAGTCAATTTTTTATGGAGTTTAATTACAATAGGAGGAAGAAAGGAATTAGAGATAGAGAGAGAGAAAGGAATAGGGCTTAAATACCCCTTCTGTTTAGGCTGGGCCAAAAGGCCCAAAGCCTTAGATAGCTGGGGCAAAGAAAGGAGATCAGTCCCTATTACTCACGTGACCAAAATGGAGAAACAGTCTCAGAGGCCCCCACCTTCAGCTTCCTTCAGAGCAAGCTTCTCAGAGTCCCTGCCACCACTCCGATCAACTCCTCAACCACCCCCGACTCTCTAGACCCCCCCTCATCTTTAAGGAACCCATCCAAGTTGCCTCCCCTCAGTTCTCACATCTACCAATCACTGTCCATCAATTTCCCTGTGCCAATGGAGGCTCTAGCTTAACCCAGGACCGCCCAGAGGCTTTGCACATGTCTGTTGAAGGTCATATTTTCAAATGATTAAATCTTTGCTCCTTTGCTACAGCCCTTTCTAAATCCTGTTAACCTGAGTAGGGTAGAGATTGGAATAATTAAATTTTGATCTAGGCTGCAGCCCTTACTCAATCCTGTTAGGACTGAATAGGGTGGAGATTGATTCCAAGTATCTCCATTGTATCAATTCTAAAATCAATCATGACTCAAAGAAATTCCTGTTCTATGCTTAAGCATAGGTCAGAGTCCTTTCCATTGTTCAGCAAAAGGTTTCTGTCCTAAAGTAATCTTAAGAAGGGAAGGAGAAGGAACCTCCCATGCCAATGGGGTTCCCATTCCAATAGACTATCAGTAAGAAATTTTCCAAGTATGAAATATCCCAATGGTGAAATTTCCAACATTTATAAGTCTAAGGAATTTTGAGGTTTACAGGAGATTTCAACCAATGCTCCATGGAGATCTCAGGATCTCACCTCCTTTGATGTATCCGTCACATTACTCTGGATTCAAACTCAACTGCACCAAGCCTAACTCTAATGGGCTGGCATCTGGTTCAAATGCCAAACAGAGGTTGTCTAAAAAACCATTTTACTGAGCACTCACATGGAGGTCAGAGGAAGCAATACGAGGACCCTCTCAAGGTCTCTCTGAAGAACTTTGGTATCCATTGTGAGACATGGGAGAACCTAGAACAGGATGGTCCAGAATGGTGTGCCTGCCGCAAAGAAGGGCTTGTGCTCCAAAAGCAAAGCAGAAGTCCATTAGCTCAAAAGAAATGTGAGAAATACACAAATTTAGAGACGTCTCCACCCCAAATGTTCATGTGGACTGTTTGCGTCCCACCTGTAGTAAAGCCTCCCGAGCTCGTATTGATCGGATCATCCATAGTCAAACACATTGTACAATGACTCCAACATAGTAACACCATGTTGGTCCTCTTCTAGGGTAAAGGACAACCACCAGCCAACTAATTACTCTGTCAAAAAAGAATGAAAGATTTTTGTCTAGCTTGACCTTTTCTTTCCTGGGCCATTTTAACTCTTAGGGATCATTGCTTCCTTTTCTAGGTATTCACTATCTAGTGCTTTAACACGTGTTAGCATTTTTCCAGGAAGCAAAGTCATTCTTCTGTTTAAATATGGGAGTACTTGCCTTTTTTCAGCCCTCTAGCATCTCCATCCTTCTTCATAATCTGTCCCAACACATTGAGAGTGACCAGAGATCACATCTTTCAGTATTCTGGAAAGCTATTTTCTGGGCCTCTTGATTTGAATTCATTGAGGCCAGTGAGGTAGTCTCTTCAACTCACTTATCTTGGATTTCAACATTTTTGTTCTATCCTTTGTAGTCATGTTTTAAAAATAAGAGCTGAGTAATGAAAGGAAAACTCATTTATTAAGTGTTTCCTATGTGCCAGATGCTGTGGTAAGTGCTGGAAATACAAATAGAAGCAAAGGAGATCCTGCCCTCAAGGGGCTTCAAAAGAAGCCGGGAGAAGCCTGAGCATACAGAGATTCAGGGAAATGAGTGTAGGGGGATGAAAGAATGGTTTGGAGATGGATATAAAGGATAGTAGAGGTCCTGGGACCAGGCAAAGAGAAAATCCATTGATCAAAGCCAGGGTCCCAGAGGTGGGAGTCTGAATTCTAGGGGGAATAGGATGAGGAAGCCAGGGGGCCAGTGGCCTGGCTCGAAAATCGCCTGGAAGTTCTGCCTTTTTACTGTGTTCTGTTGTTAGTGGCCCATCCCCCTGAGCAGAGGTCCTATGTCTTCTTTGATCCTTTTCTTTGATCTTCCAATGTGGCTTTAAAAAAGAAAAAAAAAGGCTCTTTTTAATCCTCAACATTCTTCACAAGCCACAGCTCATTCAGACACTTTAACACCCAGATTCCACTCCTACGAGACCCGGCCATTCCATGGTAGTTACTCTTCATTGCTTGCTAATACATCTGTCTTTTATACTTGTCTTTTAAAAAATCTGAGTTAGTCCATGCATCCTCAGTAGTCATTAGCTTTTCTCTGTTCTTGATCACTGAGTTTTGAAATATCTTTATTTACCAGCTTACAATTCTTTCCCAAGACAAGACCAGGCAAACGGGAATTTAAAATCACTTGACACCAGTTTAACAAATTGTCCAGGGCAGCTAGATGGAGGTGGATGACTGGAAAAATGTCAAGGGTCTGACTAGCATCCACTAGTCATTGGGTAATTACTGAATAAAGAAAAGTGAAAGGGTGGAAGGAGGGCCTTCGGACGAGTGAATTAGACCTTTCCCTAAAATCTACATATGCTTTTAACCTAAACCAGAATTATCTTACCCGTTTTTACTCACATGACGTGGCTCCAGTTTGGATTGTTTTCAAATTCACCCATACAAAATAAAGGCTTTCACTATTGAGGTAATTCAGAAAGAATGTGACACTGTCTGATGTTGCAGAAACATTTTGAGCATTGTCATCATTAGAATGAGTATTTAGCTTTGTATAATATCTACTTTGATGGACAAAATTTATTGGTTGTCTAAATTTCAGTTCACTTATTAAATCATCAATCTCACTACTTTTATAGTCACATCTCAGATGATAATAAGTTGGCCTTTTTCCAGTTAATCTTGGTTATATGTATTCAATTTGAATCAGTGTGGCTAAATCATAAACTTTCTTCATAATTTTATATTTTAGCACAGTTCATCTGGATGTGAAATATGTTTTTGAACCAGTTTGGAAAAGATTTTTCTAAACAAATGTACACAAGTCTATAAGAAAACATGATCCTAAAGAACAAATGATTTCCATGCCTTTTTATTCAATTCAATTGAATTTCTTTTTCTCCTATCTCTTTGCTAAGTTCTGGATATTCAGTGCCCTGCCCACAAGGAGATGGCCTTCTATTGCCAGGCATGACAATAGAATAATTAATAGAGCTCTTGGCTTAGGTGGGTTCAAATCCCCAATTTTCAATCTTTGAATCCCCAAACTTTTAATATCTAGATGGCCTTGGACAAGTCACTTAGCTTCCTCAGCCTCAATTTTCTCATTTGTAATAAGGGGAATAATAATATTCCCTATGCCACAGAACTATTAAGAAGATTGATTATAATGCCTATAGAATGCTTCCCAAGCCTCAAAGCACCTTGAAAACACCAGCTATCATTATTATTATCATCTGTAAAATCGAGATAATAATAGCACCCATCTCACTGGGTTTCTGTGAGAGTAAAATGAGACAATTTTTATAAAGTGCTTTTCCAGCCTGTTGTATGACCCAGACTCAGAGCAACTTTAGTTAATATTCCTTCTGGTAGATTGACCTGAAACAGAGCTGTGGGGCCTCCGCAGACCTGAGGAAGCCTTCTATGGGGGCCTGCTCTTACGTAAAGTTTGGAGGTTGAAGGAAACTGGGCTCACTTGTTCTGCTTCGCTTAGCAAAAATGGTTCTCCACTCTGAATACCAGCTATTAAAATTGTCTTTCATTATTACCACTACTATTGGCAAGCCTAACATGTACAGAGGTTAAGTAAATACACAGTCATTTGAGGAGGGAGAGAGAAGAGATCAGGATGGTCTCCCCAAGGATGTGGTACCTGAACTGGGCCCTGGAGGAAGTTCATGTTGCGAGGTACAGAGGAGAAGCCACACAGAACAGCGTGTGTGCATTCATTTAGGCCAAAAAAGAAACATCCTCTAAGTTCAGCTGCAAAGGAAAATGCAGAAAAGGGAATAATGTGAACTATAATTAAGAAGGTTTATACATGGAATGGATCTCATTCCTACTTTTTCAGTGGGTCAGTCCAGGACTTTAACTTGCTAGGACTTAACCTCTTTTTTTCACTAATTAAAAGCAAAAGAAAACCCCCCCCAAATATTCAAAAATAAAGATTTTCCTCTAATTCTGCTTGGTCTTCCCCTTATGTTCATACACCTTCCCTGCCCCCCACCCTAATCAGTTCAAATCAGTGCATTTTTTATGGAATCTTAAGGTCAGGAGGGGAATGTGAAATTCAGGCCTGGCTTTTATTTTCTCTTTTCAGCTTCCAAGTGAAGATCCCGAGATATATGAGGTTTCGTCAAGGTGCCTGTCTGTGTTAGTTCAGCTGTATGGAGGAGACAATGCAGACAGTATGTCTCCAGAAAATATGGAGAGCTTTGCTGAATTACTGAAGTCCAAGAAGGATGCCAAGGAACAAAAGCTACTATTGAGAATCATAAAAAGACTGGTAAGTCAATCACAGATACTTTAAATGCCTCCGTTTGGGCACTCAAAGAAATTAACAGTAGCTTCCTGTTATACAAATGAATTTGGCTTTAAATGAGTTTGGAATCACCTGTTTCTTTAATAGGCTCATCCAGACAAAACACTGATCCTAGAGTCAGAAAAAATTGACTCCTATCCCAGCCCCTTCCCAGTCTCATGCCGTCCCCAGAAGACGCTTTAGCTCTCCAGTGCCTTCGGTGAGCCATCTGAAGAATGGCCTCTCATATTTACAAATCAGCCGTCTGCATTCAACCCTCAGAAGTCCTTTTTCTTTGTTCTTTTGTGCCATATTTGAACGTTTTCACAATTAGTGAATGTGGCTTTCCATTGGTTTCATGAACACAATCTATATGTCATTCATAACAACCTGACCAGATCAGCAGCAGTGAGATTGGGAAACAGTCGGTTCATTCGCTTAAAAATGGGACTTCCCACAGCTCTGCTCCATTAGGCCAGCCCCATTTAGAAGATAAATGCCAGCAGGCAACCTGCGCAGTTGTGTGGCTAAGTGCCCAGCGGCAGGACGAGCAGATGAATAGCTTTGACTCTCTCTGGAAGCATCATTTCTGGCACTGTCTTCCTGGCTAGGAAGAAACAGCAGAGGCCAAGGAAATGCAGCCCAGAGTGCGGGATGTCGGGCTGTCCCTCCCTGAGCACCATCTACGCTCATCGGAGAAAGGCCTAGAGAGGATAACCCTTCTCAGGCCTTGTGTTGCCTTCCGGGTGCCGTGCTCTCTTTCCATCACACATCCGTCTTCCCTCACCCTTGGCTTTGTGACTAGCAGCCCGCAAATGTGGCATCTTGGGGAAGCAGCCCGGCAGACTGGAAAGTGTGCTGGGCCCGACTTTCTGTGATCCCTTTCTCCTGTCCTGGTCTCCCAGAGTCCTCCGCGCTCTGAATCTTGTGATTGTCGAGGGGGGCCATTTGGTAAGATGGCACCAACCGCGTGGAAAACTCTAGGGAACAGCTTTCCGGAGAATCTCGGACGCTGGGGAACACACCCATGGATTGTCTGCATTGGCCCATCACGTGGTTGGAAGGACTCTTTTTCCACTGGCTACATAAGTGGAATTTTCAGTGTTTTTAAACTAGCCAGAGCTGTTGCATGGAGCAGCTAGGTGGGTCAATGGATTGAGAGCCAAGCCTAGAGATGGACGGACCCGGGTTCAAATGTAGTCTCAGAAACTTCCCAGCTGCGTGACCCAGAGCAAGTCACTTAACCCCCATTACCCAGTCCTTTCTGCCCTTCTGCCTTGGAAACAATGCACCATACTGAGTCTAAGAGAGCAGGTAAAGGTTAAAACACACACACACACACACACACACACACACATGCACAGCATGAGCCAACAACAGATGGGGCTTTTGCTACATTCTTGTCTAGGAGGGGCACCTTCACTCACATTTGTCAAAGGTAATATGAAGTTCGGACTTCCTTTTTCCTCCCCCACTGAGGCCATGTGGCCTCTAAGATATTTGGCCTTTTCAGTCATGCTCTTCTCTTCTAGGTGCAAGAGGTACAATCACCGTCCTCAGCTCTTTCAGAGCCTGGAAGGGCAAGCCACAAAGATCTAGGAATCTAGGAATCAGGCCTGGGTATGGCAGGCAGCCCATCAATAGTCTACCATGCCAAGGTTCTTTTTTCCATTTATCCATAAATAGCTTTTACGAAGTAAATTTACTTATAAGAGATTACTCGAACAGAGTATAAACATTTCCTCCTGCCCCTTAGAGCCAGAATTCCCCCCTACACCAACTCTTTCTGGGGAAGGATTGGGTCATACTTATGTTCCCAACTTAGTTAATACATAGCAGAGGTCCCATGGCGGTCCCATCCAAATCCAGAATCTCTCCTAGCTTCTCCAGGACCAAAATCCCTGTGCCTTGCTCCTCAGAATACTGATGTTAAGACAGCTGAGACACTTGGCCGAGATTCCTGGACTCCCAGATCTCCATGGCTCATAGACTTTTAACCTTTGAAACACCTAAAGGTGGGAAATCCGGAATTAAGGTTAGGATACCTAGAGTGGAAAAGAACAAAGGAAAAGGCCTAGAACCTCAGGAGCAATAGAGCCAGGTATGAGAAAAACAGAGAAGGGGGACCTTTGTTCCTCCCCAGCCCTCATCCTTTACCACATGGTCTTACTATCCATGTATGGAGTCACTTTGATCCCCCAACTGGTATGCATCAAAAGATCAGCAGATACTGGCTTGTTTTAAAGACATAGACAATTCCAGCTGAGTAGCCATTGGAAAAAGACTCCTCCCAACCAGAAAGCAGGCCAGTGCAGAATATTCCCACATGCTCCAATGTTCATGGTTCTCTTAGGAACAATCCCAAGAGTCTTCCAATAGATAATCCTAGCAAACTAATAGGGTTTGTGCAAGCACTAACCACCTTTTACACTGTGATTCCTTCCTTCAAATTCTATAACTGGGCTTTGCAACCATTTAAACAAAATGACAGACAAATCTCAGTGAATTACATTTGCATCAACTAATGAGAAAAAAATTCCTCTCTCTAATCTGAATTTTTGTTCTTAAATATTATTAATTTGATAATATGTACTTTTAGTTACCATTTAATTCACAAATACTAGAAATTTATGAGTTTTAAAATTTTAAGATAAATTTCAGAGGTTATAGCTTAGACTCTGCAACATTAGTAACTCAATAAAGTAAATGAAGAATGATCTAGCAGGCTGCAAAAAGTAAGGGTCTCCATCTTCCCAATTTCTAGTGAGATTTAACAAGAATACTAAGTAGAATATGCTTTATTACTTTAGTATAGCCTCTTTTAAAAGTGAAGGGTCTAAGATCAACCATTCAAAGAGAAGTACTTTGACTTAGACGTAGCAAAACAAAAAATAAAGGCCAATCATTGATTTGAAAGGATAAAAGTTGAAAGTAGGTGTTAGCATCACATAGAAGCATTTCCTTGATTAAGCATTCATGTCCTACATTCAGCTCCCAGTTGCACAAGATTTGAGAAAGAAAGCTGACTCCACAAGGTATCTCAGCAGCATAGCTAAGCAGGCCCTTCCACAAGGGACAAGCCTTCATGAGCAGAGCTAGAACAAAAGGTCCAATGACAGTAATATTATAAAGAAAAACAATTGTGAAAACCTTTAGAACTCTGATCACTGAAATGATAGACCCTACCCCCAAGTCTAGAGAACCAAAGACAAAACATGCCATCCATCTTCTGCCAAGAAAGTGATGAGCTCCAAATGCAGGATGGGACATGCAGCTTGGACAGGAGTGATGTGGCGATTTGTTTTGCTGGACTATATGTATTATAAGAGGTTTTTTTCTTTTTAAAAACTTTTAACAGATCCCAATGAAAGGGAGAAATAGTAAATGCTTGTAAAAATAAGCTGATTTGTTTTTTAAAGGAACATTATAGAGAGAGTTCGAGAAAATTAGTGTACATTGATTCCTAAGCAAGACGTTGTGCTTGCTTCTAAATTTTGAATGGAAGCCAGAGAATTTCTCCTCTTTATCTAGGTCTCAGTGGACCTAGAGGGACTAGATTTTGATTAAGTATTACAATTATGTTATTTTTTAAAAGATTACTTCAAGTTAAGGTGACAAAAATCCCATGGCCTTATCTTTCCCTACAGAAGATCATTGGGCAGAAAGTAATGGATTCTTTCTGTTAACATTCTAAACCCTTTCCCTTTCCTCTCCAAAATTTTAGACACTGCTTTTTTAGGCTGATAATTATAAGAAAAATCTATTTCTTCCCATTCTGATCATTAATGAGAAGGATTTTTAATATGATATCCTTCTTTGGGAGTCTTATGCCCTAACCATGCTGACCACTTTGCAATAAGAGAAAGGGTTTAGCTAATTACTCTATATTCTGCCTTTAAAAATACAGCAGAAAATTTGCCAGTGATCATTTAGCATACTGAGAATCTGGATGTAAGATCTTTTGTCATTAATGTGCATTTTCCCTTAGTAATGATAGACAAGATTAGGTGTTTAATCAAAATTAGCTGCTCAGCAACCTGAATTTGATCATATATGGGTCTTCCTTTGTTTTGTGCTCAAACCTGTGCATCCTGTTGAGTGTTCCTATCAAGCTGGGGAAGCACGCCATGGGAGATGGTTCCAAATATAGAATCATCATGAACAATAATCACCCAATCCCATTGGCTTCATTCAGTGAGAAGTCATTGATGTGAACTAGCAGTCATTCCTCTCCATCTCAGTAGCTGAATTGGCGGGGTTAGAATGAAAGCCAGTTGTCTGTTAGAAGCAGATAATGTGAAAGATTTGCCTGTAACATCCAGCCTCTTCCCATCACACAGCTTTTGACCTTCAGTGAATCTTACTGTGCTCAATGCCTTTCTTTTCCAATTCTCCTTAAGGCATTCCAATTTGACTTTTTTTCACTAGGAGAATGGTGCTGAAATGGAGTATCTCTTCACCTGTCTTCAGGATAGAATGCCTGTAAAAATTCAGGAATAGGATAAACTCCATTCACTTAATGAATGGTTTCCCAGACACTCTTTTCACTTCCAATTTATAGCTACTCTTAATAGGAAGGTAGCAATACTAGTTCTTGAGCTAATGAAGAAGAGGGAGATGTTGATTGGCTGGCAGGTAAAAATGAACCAAAGACAGCCCCACTTACACTAATATTTCAACTATAAATATATACTTAATTCTCTTCAGATATTCAATTATATCTGGGATCTTCTCTGTTCAGGAGTTCCATTCAATTGTGCAATTCAGAGTCCTTCCATGCCTACCCATCCTGTACAACTCTTGTTGTATATCCTCCCAAAAGTTCATCCCAAAGAGTCCACCCAATGTGCCTTCCTCACTCTCTCCTGATACTGTGAGGGGGGCACCTAATTGTCTACCTGTCATCTCTCACTTGTGACCAGCCCATCTTTTCTTCCTGTTATGCAGTTGTTTGATGATACCCTTTACTGTTGTTCTTTGAAGTTCTTTGATGTTTATACATTTGTAATAGGACTGGAGTTCCCTGTAAAAGGAATTCACTTTCCCTAAAAGGCAATAGAACTGTTCCTGGGACTTGACTGGCCCCTCTTTCCAACTCAGTAGATTTCAGAGAACCACTCAACCACCCAGCACACCCGAATAGTATCCATATGGAAATTGTTGGGTAGACATCTGAAAAGCAGGGCCACTGTGTCCTTTTTTCATATTCTTGTTTTTCTCCCTCCCCTTTTCCATCCCCCTTCCAGGGTTGACAAGCAATTTCACTGGATTATACATATATTATCACTCAAAACCTATTTCCATATTATTCATTTTTATAATAGAATAATCTTTTAAAACCAAAACCCCAGATCATATGCCTCTGTAAACAAGTGACAAATCATGTTTTTCTTCTGCATTTCTACTCCCACAGTTCTTTCTCTAGATGTGGGTAGTATTCTTTCTCATAAGTCCCTCATACTTGTCCTAGATTATTGCATTGCTTTTACTAGCAAAATCAGTTACATTCGATCATTACACAATGTTTGTTACTGTGTACAGTGTTCTCCAGGTTCTGCTCATTTCAGTTCTTATAGAAATCAATCAATTCATCATTCCTTAATACACAATAGTATTCCATCACCATCAGATACCACAATTGGTTCCACCATTTCCCAATTGAGGGACACCTTCTTGTTTTCCAATTTTTGGCCACCTCAAAAAGCACAGCTTTAAATATTTTAATACAAACAGATCTTTCCCACTTTCTTTTATCTCTTTGGGATTCAAACCTAATAGTGGCAAAGGACCTGCATTATTTTAAAGCCCTTTGGGCATAATTCCAAATTGCCTTCCAGAATGGTTGGATCAATTCAGAACTCCACCAACAAAGCATTAGTGTTCCAATTTTGCCATATCCCCTCCAACATTTATTATTTTCCTTTACTTTTATATTGGCCAATCTGCTAGGTACAAGATGGTACCTCAGAGTTGTTTTGATTTGTATTTCTCTAATCGGGAGGTATTTAGAACATTTTTTCATATGATTATTGATTGTTTTGATTTCATCTGAAAACTGCCTATTCATACCTTTGATCATTTGTTAATTGGGGAATGTTTCATTTCTTAAAAATTTGACTTAGTTCTTTGTATATTTGAGAAATTAGACTTTTGTCAGAGAATAAAGTTTTTCCCAGTTTGTTGATTCCTTTCTAATTTTGGTTGCATTGGTTTTGTTTATACAAAACCTTTTTAATTTAATATAACCAAAATTATTCATTTTACATCTTGTAATGTTTTCTATTTCTTGCTTGGTCTTAAATTCTTCCCTTCCCCATAGATATGACAGGTATACTATTCCACATTCACCTAATTTATTTATAATATCACTCTTTATGTTTAAATCATATACCTGTTTTGAACTTATCTTGGTATAGAGTTTGAGATATTGATCTAATTTTTGCCAGACTGTTTCCCAAATTTCCCAGCAGTTTTTGTCAAATAGTGGGTTTTTATCCCCCAAATCAGGAATCTTTGGGAAAAAAACAACACTTCCTTTTGTTAACTGTTCATTGACTTGTGAAGGCTCCAATATTGAACCTAATCTAAGAAAGTGCTGGCATCGGGCCAGCCTCTAGGGCTGCTGTGGAATGTTCACAGTCAGTGCACACAACTCCACTGCCCTCCATGTGGGTGATGCCCTTGCCCTCTGGGGGCAGTGGTGCTCTGTGGCTCACTGCCTTAGTAGCAGCACCTGTCAAATGTTACTGTTACGAAGACGGGCCTTTGCTTTGAGGGAGTCTTGGGATAAGAAAAGGAGCTTTTACTTTTCTCCAAAGGATCCCAGAGTGTTTTCTTCTTAGCCAACTCTGGGTCCAAATTATTTTTTGTCTGTAATTTTTGTTCCAATACATACTGTTGGAGATTGCATATTGAAATCTTGGCAATACAGATTCTTCATCCACTGTGTGGGTGGACAAGCCAAATTCCCTTGTGTGCTTATAAACCACTTCTAGTAGGCTTTGCAGTATCTTGGGGCACTATGCCACTAGCACAGTGTTCATCTATAAACAGGAACTTCTGGAGGACCTCAGTCTCTAAAAAGAAAACCTGTCTTCCTTAGCAGTAGCAATTTCCTCTCATTTTTATGCCTTACCTATTGTAGGAGGTGAGAGAGAACTATAGGCATGAGGGAAAGCCAGTGCAAAGTCACTGAAAGGAACAAAAAGTAGAAAATAGGCCAAGGTTGCTAAATTTGAGAGTTTTTGAGTGAAGTATTGAGTCAGGTTATTTGTTTTTTTCTTCAAAGGAATCTTAAATTTTCTTGATGTATTGATAGGAGACATTTGTCGCAAGTGAGGCAATACCTGAAATAAAATAACAGTTTGTTATTGTTAATCAACCTTTGTAATAACTGAGCCTCGTTCCTTTTGTTCTAAATGACTCTCCAAAAATTGTATGCTGTGAAACATCTGTGGTACTTTCTTTTGAAGCTGAAGACTAATGTGTTTTTTTAAGAAAAAATGAAAAAAACCCTAATTTTTAATAATGGAATAGAGTATGGCAGACCTAACACTATAAGGAAGAAACTTTTAGGACATAAAGGAGCATCAGGTTTGAAACACTGAACTTAGATACTTCCCTGACATTAGAAGCTAGAAGATATTTTCCCAGACATTCCAAATAAATTTTCATATTGTAGATTGCTAAAGGGATTAATATTTAAAAAGTGATAGAAATTGTGCAATGGATAAATTATCGGACTTGAAATCAAGAAGACTAATTTAGTCCAAATCCTGCATCAGACACTTGCTTACTAGCTGTGTGAATGTGGTCAAGGCAATTAATCTCTTTCTATCTCAGTTTCTTCATTTGTAAAATGAGGAAATAATAGCACCTACCGCACAGGATTATTGCAAACTTAAAAGCTCCATGTAAATAATTTTAAAGAATATGGTGGTGATGTTGATAAAGCTGATGATGATGATGATGACAATCTGAGGAATGAATCCAATCCTAATCTTCCTGCCCCTAGGAAAGAAGATCTTCCAGCTAGAATGCTTTCTCCCTCCTGATACAACTTTACTCCACTGAAAAACTAACCCCAAAGGGATGATAACCATATGCTAAATTCCCTAGAATTAGTTTTATGACTCCTTAGCCTTCTCTCATAGAAATCAAAAACACATTTTGTAACTCACTTAAGAATGACCCATATATTTATGATAAACCTTGAAAATTCCCATTCAAAGGGGTTTATTATCCTGTCCAAATTATAGTCATTGTGACTCACTGGAATGTAGTAAAATCTATTTGAGATGGATCCAGCTAGTTTGCTTCTATTATTAGTGAATATTATGACTTACCCATATGGTGAGACCATGAGCCTCTTTGTGTAGACACAATTGCTTAGAATGTAGATCTACTTGGTAATGGAGGGAAGGGTATTATTAATGGTATGTCATGTAGGGAAAGCTTTTTTCCCCTTTAAAAATAACTAATGTGCCAAGTATTGTTAAATATCATGGGAAGGCAGTTTTAAAACCCTCCCTCAAAATATGAAGAATGATCCACAAAATCGCTTTTTGTTCTCTAACCCAGGAAATACTTGAATTAAACCTTTTCTAGTTTTATTTGTCAAAAACAGTTTTAAGCACTTAGTTCCACTGAAGGAAATGAATACTTGAAAGCTGGTTTGCTTAATAAAACTTGTTATCAGTATTGGCAGACTTAATATTCCAATGCAGATTGTTTTGTTTGTTTTTGATATCTATGTTTTCTAACTAGTCAACAAAACTACAGTTGAAAAAAAGATATTTCAGTGAAAATTTTAAAATATTCATCTGAGAGTGGTTTTCAATTTCCTGCTGTTAGACGACCTACATTTTAAGATGCAATTGGACCTCTTTTATTCCAAGCTAAAGTTTTGATTTCAAATAGGACAACAGAGGCAGCAGGGATAAGAAGCAATTGGATCTAAATCCTGCTGAAGACAGTGTAGCTCTGAGCAAGTCACTGAACCTTTCTGTGCCTCAGTTTATTCATCTGCAAAATGGGGGAGGAGGCAGATTTGATGCCCTCTGGGGTCCCTTCTAGCTCTAAATCCATAATCTTTTGAAATTTTTTTCTTTCAATTAAATAATATATGAAAACCTGTTTGTTTTGGTTAGTAATAATTATGAGGATTATAAAACATTTTATAATTATTATCTCATTTGATCCTTACAAGATCCCTGGAAAGTGGATGCTATTATTAGCCCCAATTTACAGTTGAGGAAACTGAGGCAAACAATGGTTAAATGAATTACCCAACAGCCACATAGCTAATGAGTGTCTGAAGCCAGATCTGAGCTCAGGACTGTGTAATGTCAGGTCCAGCACTCTATCCATTGCACCACCTGGCTGCCTCCAAGTTCCTTCATCCTTATCCAAATAAGTCATAATAGGTCATTGATATCATATGCCAAGCATTAGTTTTCTATTTAGAAATTTTCTATTTATTATTATAATATATAATATAATAAAAATTCTATTTATTTGTTTCTAGTTAGAATTCTCCTCAGATTATACAAATTAATCAGCTGACCATCACTAGAGGATAAAATCTGACTTTTTTTTCCTATAAGAGGAAATGACTTGCATTGAAATATACTGTAAAGACCAGGCTTCCTTTAAAGCCATCAGCCCTAGCTATAAAATAATTAGCCAGGTTAGGTCAGAGAAATAATGCAGAGGAAGCGCCGATCTATGGCCTTGTCCACAGATCACCAGAAGTCTTCTCTGCGTTCCTCTCTCCCCCAATCTAAGAGATCCTTATAAAATTGTGCACTTCATCCCTGACCTTGGTCTGGCTACACCAAGGCTGGAAAAAACTAAGGACAGCTGAAACTATAGACAGGAAGCCTCAGGAAGGCCTTCCCTGAAGATGGGGCTGCAGAGGAGCTATAGCCCTCCTGAATAATTTGGAGGGAAGGGAAAAAATTCAGTGGAGGGATGGTGTTGTAGGGAGGAAAAAGAGCACTGAATTTCTGTATGTGGGATTCTTTTGGGCAGAAACCTGGGGAAGGATGGGGATTAAGGGATAGGAAAGAACTGGGAAGGTCCAGGTATTTATTTGTTTTTAGATTTAGATTTCAATTTTTTGTCTTTGTATCCCCAGTGTGGAAGAGAGAGAAAATGGGAAAGCATGGACAAGAGTCATCAGTTTCAGCTTCTCCAAACTCTTGTTGCATGCTTTCCCATTTTCTCTCTCTTCCACACCAGCTCATCAGTACCTGACACATAGCAGGCACTCAAAAAAAATGTACTGAGTGATTAATTGCTATATACTCTAGTAAAATCTCTTTTACTACCCTACTTATTTTTAATAAACATATATGTAACATTTGTGCCCACATGTAATATTATATTATATTATCTCAATATGGCCATGAGTAGATGATTTAAGAACTTACTCACCTATCAGGAAGCTGGAGGAAGGTCTGTATATCTAGGCCAACAGCTCCCTGAGTGGGAAAGAAAGAGGAGGGAAGGGAAGGCATGAGCAAGGAGTCTCTCCTACCTCAGTGGTCTGCAGGTAGAGGTAAAAGCTCCTTCCCTGATCATCCCAAAGGGGAGGGTCAGCCCTTCCCTTAGGCCTTCCCCAGAAAACCTAGCTACACAAAAGAAAACAAATAGTGAATGGTGAAAAACCCACTTATGCAAGCAAAAGAGCAGGCAGAAGATGGGGAATGTTTACAGATGAAAAGAATGCAGGAGCTACATAGGAGGAAGGGAACTCTTCATCTGGGAGAGAGACAAGATCTCAGCTCAAACCAGGAGAGGGGGAGCACCCTGGGAAGATGCTCTCTCAGTCAGGTCTAGAACTGTACACCCTGGTGGTCAAGGGACATGTCAGAGCCCAACTCCCTGAAACTCAGAGTGCTGCCATCTGCCCTTCAAAGCTCTTGACTTCCTTCTGGACCAAGTCAGCCCTAGGCTTGGCACTTCTCTCACCAGGCAGGAGCCGTGTCTTCCTCTGTCCACATAGCAGGAGACCAGGCTCCTGTTGATGCAGGGTTCCATGGGTAGCCCTTAATTCTCCACATAGACATTCATGTGCCTGTCTATCTACACATGTGTCCACAGCTATGTACATATGATGGCACATGTTTCATATGCATGCATTTAGAAATGCTATGCATATTGCTAATTCAGAAACATTTGGCTGCAAATACCCTCATAGTTTCCACAACACGTTTTTTTTCATCTCTTCACTTGGTCTGTTTATGACTTCACACGGACCTTTTGTGTAATAGTTATGGACAGGTTTTAATGAAATTTGAGAGTCTCCAGAGATCACAGATACTGAGGCCTTTAACACTGTGGTGTTGCTTAGCAACCTCAAACCATTACATTTCTTGTCTTTGTAATAACACGATCTACTGCTCTTTGGCCAGTCCCTGATGAAAATGTAATGGAAATAAACCCTTCCTAAAGGTTGTACTCCAGGAGAGTTTGGGTGGGGAAAGAGATTTTTTTTTCCTGCTCATTTCACCACTGGGTCTGATTTTAATCCAGTGCCTAAAACATTGTCTTATGGATACAGCAAGTGACAGGATGAAGCACATCTGAAGGGAGATGATGATGATGATGATGATGATGATGATGATGATGATGATGATGATGATGATGATGATAGAGGAAATAATTACTCTGAAATAATGACTTGTCAATATCATCAAACAGAATTATGTACATCATACCCACAATTCTCAACATGTGAGAAACCAAATCTAATGGAACATGTTTATTAGCTATAAGTTAGTGGAATAATTTGTGTCTCCTGGTGTTTCTTAAGGGCACTTTGAAGGAATGTGAAATGTGTTGTTTTAATGCTAGAGTAAAACTTTATTTGAGAGATATTGTGGCATGTAGAACAGAGGTCCTTCCATGGAGTCAGAAAGACAGAAGTTCAGACCCCGCCTGTAGCACCTACAGACTGTGTGATGTTGGCCAAGGCTTAATTTATCAGTCCCCCAGGCCAGAGGTGTCAAACACTTGTACAGCCAGTACCAGATTAAAATGTCATTGGAGGGTATTTAACAAAATCTATAAAAATACTTAATATAACATAAATAATATTACACTTGAAGACTAAGTCAGGATGTAGCCTTGAGGGATCCTTATGCATGGCTTAGTGGCCCTTTTCTTTTGAGTCAGATGTCCCTCTCCTAGACAGTTTTCTAGCACTTTGTTACAAAATATCAGATGGGCATGGACAGAGAGAGTTTCCGTACCTGGAATTCCCTAACCAGGGGTTTACTCAGAGGTTTGGCTCCCTTCCCCTTCCCCACTAAAAAATCGTTACTAATCTGGACTAGCTGGGAAGGCCAATCTGATTTCCAAAAGTCCTAAATTATAAAAAAAAAAAAATCTTAAAAGATATGCAGTTTTGTCATTTTGCAAAACATTTAATAATAGAGATTTATCCATCAAAGAACAGAAAAAAAAAAAGTGAGAGTTACGTGTATTACAATTCTGTTGCACCATAACAAATTGGCTCTCCCATAAATGGGAGGCCCTTTGAGGGCAGGGACTGCCTTTTATCTCTTTTTGTACCCTTAGCCCTTAGTACAGAGCCTAACACCTAGTAAGTGCTTAATCAAAGTTTATTGAATTGAATTTAAATGACAAAAGAGACAGTTTCAAAGAATGCTGGGTAGTATGAACTGACACAGAATAAAATGAGCAGAAATAGGAATACATATATATAGTAACAGCCACACTGTGAACATAAACAAGGTTGAAAGACCTGAGACCAAAAATGTCACCAAAGAACTTATGACAAAGTACGATACCCATCTCCTGCCACATAGGTGATAGATTTAGTGTAGAAAGAGATATACATTTTTACACGATCACTTAGTGGATTCATTTTGCTTAACTAAATGTGTTATAAGGTTCCCCACTTCACTTTTAACTTTGTTATAATTAAAATTCTCTGGAGGCCATATCTTAAGTTTGTAATTATTAAATAGCAGAAAGTGAGCCAGAGAAAGAGAGCATCATGAACCATGTGCAGCCTGGAGCCAGACCACATGCCTCCTAAGTCTCTGTTTCCAGGAAAAAGAGCGAGACTTCCTTTCCGCTCTGTCAAGTTATGCTCTTCATGATGTTCCTTTCCCAAACCTCTGTGATTGGAGGATTCAGACCTCAATCAGGACTAGAGGGGAGTCTTCCAGATCCATGAGTAGCCATACAGCCTTTATAATGGCCACATGGGGTATATCCAGTGTTTTCCAGTGGTAAACAAAAGGAGAGAGGACTATACCCATGGCCTCAGGGTGATACAGTTCAGAGTTTCAGCCCTAAAATGTTCTGTTTTAAAATTATTGTTTTAGAGGCCAAAAAAGGGTACAAATTAATATTAACTTTCCACAGCTTTTTATTGGGAAGGTGTGGGGGAGTGGGGAAAGGAGATTAGCAATAGGGACACCAACAAAAGTGATCTTTGAAACATTTCCAAAAATGCATAGAGAACAGAAGGAAGTTCTAAGAGAAACACATATAAGCAGGACAATTCTGTAATTAAAGTATGGAATTTATTACATGCTCTTTTTTTTAAAAGAGGGCATGTGAAATAGACTTGTAGTTTCATATTTAATCCTCTTTTTGAGTTTTGCTGTGTATATGGAAATGCCTTTTCTCATGTTTAAGTTCAAAATAAAAAAAAATAAGAGAGAGGTTCATTGCTTGGGGCAAATAGATGTCAAAAGATAACCAAAGGAAAGCAAAATGACTAAATTCTTAAATGCTTTCATCTTCTGTCAAGGAAAATGGTTTCCAAATGTGAACATGTGGTACAGGTAATAAACATGAACAAACATGAGAAGCTAATAATAGTGTGCTCTTTAAATGAGTTCAGGTCTTAAGATGCCAAAAAGATATGGTTATAGAATCATTGGTAGTATTTGGGAAAACGTAGAAAGGAGGGCAAGTGTGAGAAGATTGGGGCTAGGCAAATAATCTAATTTTTAAAAGGTTTCAGAGAGGAGGTAGATGTGGATAGCTGTTATTGATCTGTAAATTTGATGTCAATGGCAACACTCTAGCAGATGATTTATATACATATGTGTGTGTATTTGCAGATATACATGGAAGGAAGGAAGGGAGGGAGAGAGGAAGGAAGGAAGGAAGGAAGGAAGGAAGGAAGGAAGGAAGGAAGGAAGGAAGAAAGAAAGAAAGAAAGAAAGAAAGAAAGAAAGAAAGAAAGAAAGAAAGAAAGAAAGAAAGAAAGAAAGAAAGAAAGAAAGAAAGAAAGAAAGAAAGAAAGAAGGGAGGGAGGGAGGGAGGGAGGGAGGGAGGGAGGGAGGGAGGGAGGGAGGAAGGAAGGAAGGAAGGAAGAAGAAGAAAGAAAGAAAGAAAGAAAGAAAGAAAGAAAGAAAGAAAGAAAGAAAGAAAGAAAGAAAGAAAGAAAGAAAGAAAGAAAGAAAGAAAGAAAGAAAGAAAGAAAGAAAGAAAGAAAGAAAGAGAAGAAAGAGAAGAAAGAAAAGGAAGACAGAAAAGAGGAAGGAGGGAGGGAGGGAGGAAACTTAGAAAAGGAAACAGTGGCTAGTATGATCTCACCAAGCACATAAGGATACCTTATGACAAAAACTCTAATTTTCTTTTTTGATGGGAGTACAAACCTGGTTGTTAAGCGAAGAGAATAGCATTGGCATAAGTATATCTTATTTTCATCAGGGCATATGACAGAATTTCTTATGATATGTCTATGATTAAGAATACACAAAAATGGACTAGATGATGGTATAGTTAAGAACTACAATAAAAATGTTGATATATAATGGCTCAAGGCTTGTGAAAAGCTTTATATACATTATCTCTATTTGATAATTATAACCCTGTAAGACAGGTACTGTAAATATTGTTATCCTTATTGTAAAGATGAGGAAACTAAAGCTTAAAGAGAATTAATGGGGGGCAGCTGGGTAGCTCAGTGGATTGAGAGCCAGGCCTAGAAATGGGAGGTCCTAGGTTCAAATCTGGCCTCAGACACTTCCCAGCTGTGTGACCCTGGGCAAGTCACTTGACCCCCATTGCCTAGCCCTTACCACTCTTCTGCCTTGGAGCCAATACACAGTATTGACTCCAAGACGGAAGATAAGGGTTTAAAAAAAAAAAAAGAGAGAGAATTAATGGATGGATCTCAACCTTGCAGGAAGGCCTCTATGGAATACTGCTAGTGGGCTCTGCCTTTTGCCTTATCCCATACAACATTTTTATCAGTAATTTAGATAGAGACACAATAGTCATGTTTCCCAGAGTTGCAAATGACACCAAGCTCAGAAGGATAACTGATATATTGGATCACAGGACTCAGTAGCCTGGGAAAGTGGGGTCTAAACTAACACTGTTACATTTGATGGGGACAAATGTAAAAGTCTGCTCTTAGCTTCAAAGAATCATCTGCAGGGACACAGAAAAGGAGAAAGAAGACCTGCTGGAACAGTAGTTCATGTGAAATCACCTGCTAGGCAGACAAGTTTAGGATGAACCAAAAGTGGGATGTTTAGAAAAGTCCAATATCAGCTTGGGCTACCTAAATAAAAGTTAGCGTCAAGCTGGAATAAGATCAGAATGTCATGGTTCTCTTGACTCATTCTGAAGAGAACTGTATTTAATTCAAGGCACCACATATTAAGATATGTATTGACAGACTGAAGGTGACCAGTATGGTAAAGGTTCATAAATCATGTCACATAATAGACTGATACAAAATTTTAAAAGGGAGAATCTAGAGAAGACAAAACTTAGGGTGATATCAGAAGTGTTTTCATATCCTTGAAACACCACAATGTAGAAGAGAACCAATTATATTGGTTCTAAAAAATATTTGCTATAGCCATTTCAGGGAACTAGATTTTGATTCATTGTATAAGGAAGGACTTATTATTAATAACAGCTATTCAGAAATGTAATGAAGGGTTTCTGGAAGTGTTCAAGCAGAAATTGGACCATGTGTCAAGGATTTAGGAAATGGAGTGGAACCAGTATGAACTGGGGTAGAGAAAAATACTTCTCTAGGACTATAGTAGTATGAGAACCAAAATCTGGACACAGCTCCTAGACTCTAGAACTAATACTTCCCAAACTGCACCCTGTATTGTAGGTAAGTCTTAGGGTCTGACTTAGTATTTATCATTTGCTTCAAACATCGGTAGCTGTTTCTTCTATTTCTGGAGCTGTCCCAATGGAGCTATTGTTCTGTTTAATTTTGTGCCCATCTCTCATCTCTTTTGAATCATTATTCATTCCCATTTACCAAGCATTTAAACACCTATCATACACAGAGGACTGTGAAAGCCTTAGTTCCTGCCCTCTTTGTGATCATGTAATTAATCACCATTTGAATACAGTCAGACCAACCAAATGTTTCATAAATACTTCATTTTCAGATATTCCATGCAATTCAATTAATGGTAAGTGTGTGGCTATATGCAATTCACTGAGCTAAGCTAGTGGAAATCAAATTTTAAGTGAAACCAAGTAAACATCTATTAAGCACTTAACTTCTGCCAGGCACTATGTGCTAAAGGCTAAGGTTTAAAAACAGACTGCTTCTCCTTAAGAAAATTATAATCAAAATGAGCACTGGAAAAGTATGATACAAAGTAGACTTAGAATAGGGGCAAAGAAGAGAGTCTGGCAAAGTGTTTTAGGAAAATAAGAGAAGGAAGGGTAATTTGAGCTTGAAAGATCAGAGAAGACATGATGGAGATGGTACCCAAGCTAGGCATCAGAGAAAGAGAGGGATTTCATCAGGCAAAGACCAGAAAGGAGGTTCTCTCCTCTCCAGTACAGTCTTCTCCCAGTTAAGAAAATACTCATCCTAACTTACCTTACAGATGTGACTGTGTCACCCTTCTTCAAAAACTTCCCCAAAATTCTCTCCTCCTCTTTACTACCTAGAGAGAGCCTAGTGTGTCTCAAACATAAATTCTTTTTCAAAATGACTTTGTTATGAACTTAATATCACCAGCAAAAGCAAATCTAATAAACTAAATATTATAATATAAAATCATAATATCCAAGTTATTTTCAGTTTTACTATAACATCATAACATTTATTTCTAGATCTTTTTTCTGATATTTTCTTCTGAGTTAGAATAATAGTTATGATTTATATAGAGCATTAAGGTTTATAAAGCACTTCACATATAACTAGTTAGGGTATATATTGTTTTTATTCTCCATTCTCTATTTTTTTACTTTTTTTTTTAAACCCTTACCTTCCGTCTTGGAGTCAATACTGTGTATTGGCTCCAAGGCAGAAGAGTGGTAAGGGCTAGGCAATGGGGGTCAAGTGACTTGCCCAGGGTCACACAGCTAGGAAGTGGCTGAGGCCGGATTTGAACCTAGGACCTCCCGTCTCTAGTCCTGACTCTTGATCCACTGAGCTACCCAGCTGCCCCCCGATGTTTTTTTTTACTTTATGTGCCTCTATATTTCTTTATATTCATCATATTGGCCTTTCATGACACAATAGCATTTCATTATATTGTCATTATTAATGCAGTCCAGTTAGCCATTTCTCAAGCATTATAATATGAATTGTTTATAGTTTGTTTACTATTACAAAATATTAATATTTTTGCATAATCTCTTTTACATTTAGTAACATCTTCAGGACCTAGTTTTGGTAGCAAAATCAGTGTGTTGAACGGCAGGATCAGCTTGGTAGCTGTGTTTGTATTTTCCCCAATTTATTGCCAAAATAATTAAACTGATTCCTAGCTCCAGCTTTAAACACTATAAGTGTAACATTGAATATTATAACCTTTAAATTATTTTTGCTGCTGGGTATATCTCATTAATTCTTTTAATTTTTACTACAAATTTTAATGGTTTAAAAAAATTTTAAGCATCTGATAATTCTTCATTCAAGACTTTTGATCATCTTCCTTTTAGAAATGGACAATACACATACATTTCTGTATACTCAGAGTTTGGATTTTGAATTCTTATCAACTACATTTGCTACAAATATTCTCCTCCCAATCTGTTTCTTTCCTATTAGTTAAAGGACCTTTTTTGTTGTATAAAAGAGCATTATTTTTATATAACTGTCCATATCTTTAGTCTAGTAAGATTTCTTCCATATGCTTGATAGATAAAAGTTATTCTACTCTCCATTATTGCTATAAATTTCATAATTTTTTCATATTTTTTTCTATTTCAATCACTGATCCATTTGGAATTCATTGTAAAATAATATGTCATTTTATGCCTATACTTTTCTTTCTAAATCATTGGTTCTGTTCCATCCATCTCTTTTTATCTAGTAACAGATCATTTTGATATTACCACTTTATAGCATAATTTAAGATCTCTTGCAGCTTCTGGATTTTTGAGCAGAAGAATAGCATACTTATGCATATATATACATATATATGGATGATTATTTTAACAATTTATTATTTTGATGTGAAAGACCAGTTACCAAGTAGAACTTGAGGCATGGTGACCAGTTAGGTGACTGTTACAGTATTTCAGATGAGAGCTAAGAAGGCAAATATGAGAGATATTGTGGGGTTAGAATCAGTAGGATATGGTCACTGATTGAATATGGGTATAAGCAGAGGAAAAGGTCTTTTAAGACTTTAAGGCTTTGAGTCCTGAGAGTTTTCTAGGAAGATGGAACCATCAAGAGAATTTGGCAAAAAAAGGGCTTTAAAAGACTGCCTGCACTTTGATCCAGCCATACCACTGCTGGGTTTGTACCCCATAAGGAAAAAGACTTGTACAAGAATATTCATAACTGCATTCTTTGTGGTGGCAAAAAATTGAAAAATGAGGGGATGCCCTTCAATTGGGGAATGACTGAACAAATTGTGGTATCTGTTAGTGATGGAATACTATTGTGCTCAAAGGAATAATGAACTGGAGGAATTCCATGGGAACTGGAATGACCTCTAAGAATTGATGCAAAGTGAGAGCAGCAGAACCAGGAGAACATTGTACACAGAGACTGATACACTGTGGCACAATCAAATGTAATGGACTTCTCTACTAGCAACAAAACAATGATCCAGGACAATTCTGAGGGACTTGTGAGATAGAACACTATCCACATCCAGAGAAAGAGCTGTAGGAACAGAAATGCAGAAGAAAAAAACTACTAGATCACATGGGTCAATGAGGATATAATTGGGGATAGAGACTAAACAATCACCCTGTTGCAAATATTAATAATATGGAAATAGGTCTTGATCAATGAGACACATAAAACCCAGTGGAATTGCACATTGACTGTGGGAGGAGGAGGAGAGAGAAAGAGCATGAATCATGTAACCATGGAAAAATATTCCAAATTAATTAAATATAATTTTTAAGGCCATAAAAAAGAGAATTTGGCAAGAAAAGTATGTTGTGGGTGGGGGTTTAGAGGGGAGAGGATTTAGCTAATATGGAATTTTAAGGTGCCATGGTGACATCCAAATGAAGGCATCTGCAAGGCAGATGGAGAATCAGGATTAGAACTGAAGAGATAAAGGCTGAGGATTAAGAACCTCAATGAATAACTTCAACTTTCTCAGCAAAGTAGGACTTGTTTGGAGAGAGGCAGAGAAGGCGATGAAGTTGTAGGCTTAAGGAAAGTATTAGAAATGGCCCCTGTGGGCATCACAATTACTGTGGAGCAGGAGTCCCCAAACTATGGCCTGCAGGTCACATGCGGTCCCCTGAGGCCATGTACCCAGCCCCCACCACACTTCCAGAAAGGGCATCTCTTTCATTGGTGGTCAGTGAGAGGAGCACTGGATGTGGAGGCACTGCAAAGCACAGCCTCGCTCCAGTACAGTACTTCTTCAGGTGACATAATCCTTTGTGTGGCGCCTTGTTCTGAGAGTAACTGAATGAGAAGGAGGCACCAGGCAAAGGATTATGTGGCTGCACAATGGAAGACGTCAGCATTGTGAGCAGTTATCTGGTGGAGGGGATTCCACACTGTGCATACTGCTGCCCGATATAGTGGTGGCAGTGATGGGCTTGTGCAAGGTGACAGGCCCATCACAGCCAGTCCTGCACCTCCGCTATCCCAGACAGCGGCATACAGATTTGTTCATAGTTTTGTTTTGTTTTTATGATCCAGCCCTCAATAGAACAAATGTGACTGAAATAAATTTGATTAAGATCATTAGTCAAGAAGATAACTTTTTACTCATTTTTTCCTATAAAGAAGAACATTCTTGCTTGATAGAGCCTTAATATATCTGTTTCACTACTTAATGTGGGTAGGTATGTATAGATATATAGATAGATATACAAGTTTAAAGTCATTCATTTTCCAGAAAAAAATCTTTGATTTTTTTCATGTGTAGACTTCATTGTACTTTTACTTAAAATATACATTGATATAAATGTTTTACTATTTTGAAAAATTAGCATAAATTAATTTTTCTCTCCATGGTGGCTGATTCCTAGACACTCTATTTAGCAGTATATTCAATAACTTTCTGTCATAGAATTTTTGGTATTGCTATGCATAGCAACCATTAAGGACAAGATCTAGCTGGGAGATGAATAGAGCTTTGCTTGAATGTATGAAGTGTTCTAAGAAAGGCCTTCATATCAAGAGGGTTCTTGAGCTCTTAATCTAATTGAAAACAACCTAAACCATAGGGGCCTTTAAGGATAATACTTTTCTTTTTCCCCCTTTTCTCCTCAATTCTAGTAATGTGGTAAGCTGGGGTTCTAAATTTCTTATTTCTTTTGTTGATATATTTTGTGTTTATATCCCATTAATTTCTATAATTACTCTTCCTATGTACTTAACCTTTACTTGCAACAATGGGAGTTTTTTAAATCAGCAAATCAACTAAACAGGGGACATCATGTGATACTCCCATTTTACCCCCCTTGTCTCAAGTGAAAGCAGACATACATTTTCTCACCTCTTCTCCATGTTCAAATTTGGTTATTATAATAGTTTTGCTTTCTTGTTATTTACATTGTGTATATTATTTTCCTGGTTTTGGTTTATTGTGTTCTCTATCAATTCATATTCAGTCTTCCCATATTGATCTAAATTCTCATTTGTCATTATCTTTTAGGGTAATATATTCTATTACCTTCCTCTACCACAATTTCTTTAGCCACTCACCATTTAATAAGACCCACTTTTGTTTTCAGTTCTTTAATATCATAAAAAGTGCTGCTGTGACTGTTTTGGTATATATTTAGGGCCTGTCTTTGTGAGTTTGACACTCTTGAGGAATATGTATGCAGTGGATTCTCTGAATCAAAAAATCATGGACATTTTAATCACTTTTTAAAGCATGCTTCCAACTGTTTTCCAGAATTATCAAGTCAATTTATAGATCTAAAAACAGTGTGTTAGAGTGTATCTCTCGCCAGCCCTTCTAAGATGGATTATTCCCATCTTTTTTGTCATCTTTGCCAATTTGCTGGGGGTAAGGTGAATCCTGAGTGGTTACATTTACATTTTTATTTTTATTGATTTGGAGCAATCTTTCATAAATTTGTTAATAGTTTGTATTTCTCTAGCCTCCTTTGGCAGCTCACTAAAATTAGAATGATACAGAGAGTAGCATGGATCCTGCACAAGGAAAGAATGCAATTTTGTGAAGCATTCCCTATTTTTCCCCATTTCCCAACCTTTCCAAGTGATCAATGGCAAATACTTTTTGTTGCTTTAAAAAATAATTTGTAGTTCTTCTCTTGAGTTTCATTTGTTCATAGCCTTTGATGTATTGTAAATATATTTCTTGATGTTTCACAAGAAGGCATTATTTTCCTTTGGATAACAGAAAACAAAGTACAAGTAGTTAGATTAAGCCAAATTTTACTGGAACAAATGTATAATTCTTTTTCTTCAATACTATGTTAGTGAATCATGCATGAATGGTATCAGGGAGTTGGATTCCTATTGGCCATTTTTGTCACAGTTTTAAATGTAACTAAACCGTGGTAACAAAAGGAAGTGAAAATTGGTGGACTCTATCCCTCTTTGTGTTTCTGGACTAAAAAAGAGGAACCTGCAGATTCAGTCCAGTTCTTTTCTTTCACTCATCTATCCCTGAAGAATGAAAGTCTTGTTAGTTATTCTCTGTTTCCATTTTTTTCCCCAAAAAATGCCACAGGGAAAGGAATAAATCAGAGTCAAAATTTTTCTTTGTTTTCATTATGTAGTGATTATATTGCTACCTTCCATATCCACTTCAACAAGAGCATTGGCATAGCCGACCAGACTTGGGGCATCCAAGGAGCGGAGGCCTTAACAGTGATGGTGTCTGTACCATTTGCCTCATTTTCCATTTGTATTGGTGTCCAAGACCCTGACAGGCTGCCACATACTGTCAAGATATTTTCATAGCTTTTTCTCTTCCCCTTACTTTAGAACAGATCTTTCTCCAATTTCTAATATAGGTGCACTAGAAAAATAACTCTGGGCTGTGACTTTTCCTTTGTTTCTTGGCCTCCCAAGTACTTTGGGTCTCTCACCTTCTGTTCTGAGAATCCATTCTGTCACTAACTCAGGATATGTCTGCTTGTGCTTGGCAGACCTGATGGAATAGGCAGTGGTCAGAAAGAGTCCAAACAGAGTTCATTTACATCTGGAAGGCATACTGCTGACTTTTTAAAATAGGGCAAAGGAATACTCAGGTAAAGTTTTGTCATTTCTTTTTATGCTTAGATATAATAATGATTCAATGGCCAGAGTTAAGAAATAATAATTTTTATCACTTTTCTTTTTCTGGTATTTTGATGAAGGATCTCCATTTAACCAATAAAGAAAACACAAGAGGCATAAAACTGAGAAACCTCAACACACTCTTAGCAGTGCTGAAAAGGAGAAATATGAGAAATAGACTAGCTAGAAAGGCATGCCACCATATGGAATCCATGCCAACATGTTTCCCCCAAGCACTTCCCACATTTTTCTTTGTCATGTCCCTTTGTCTAGATGTGCACACACACAAAAAGACAATTGTTACAAGGCTCTTTTAGTTGAGTGCTGGGTGGAAGGTAACAATGAGCACATACTGGACATCATATATATATGTTTATACTTTCTTTCTGATCAGATTCAAAAAATCTTGTCAGCGTTATTAGAACCAAAGAATAAAGTGAATAAGCAAGGCTTGACTCAGCAACATTTCCCATAAACACAAAAGGAGCTTCTGTCAGCCCATATCCCCAAAACCATGGATCAGCCTTTTTGTATCTCAATCGAGACAGAGCCAAACAGTAAATAGAGCTGCTCATGATTTATGCATGAAAATAGGTTATCCCATCTGGCCTCCCTAAGTCTCTTGACCCTTCCCTAACTCCTTCCCTGCTGCCAGCACATAATCCCCATTCTCTGGGGAGTCCGGTGCCTGTTTGCCAATTACTGTAGGCATCGCTACATTTCCCCCAGGAGCTTCTGCTGCCTTGTTAGGCTTAATTACTTGACCGATGAGAACCGGAGCCTCAGGTATCAGTCTCATCAGGGCTTCTAGGACTTTCTGGTTACCTGGAGCACGGCTCGTAGGCCTCTGTTGCCTCGCATCCTGAATGGAATGAACTTGAAGTCTGGTCGAGGGTGGCCTTCTCTATTACCATAACCCCGGCCTGAAAGAAACTGGGCGACACACCAAGGCCATGGGAACATGTACGAGCACTTGGAAATGGTGTCCTTAAATGTTTCGACAGCCAATTAGCAATATTCCTCACCTGTAAACTGTGGGGATTGGAACTAGATCTTAACATCTTAACCCATTTGGGTAGGCCTTTCTCAGAATAATGTCTTTAAATACAAAAATCCAAAATACTTAGCATTACAAAAGAAACCCGCTTCTTTGAAATCGGGTTTTCTAAGTAATTTGTAAGTTCCTGGATTCCAGCTTAAGAACCTTTCTAGACTAGCTGGTCCCGAAGTCTCTTTCAGCTCTGGCCTTGTGTGTTAGTCTGTGCTCTCCAGGCATTGCAGGGGTTGTTGGCCATCTAAGCCCTGAACCTAGTAACATCACCAAAACGTCCCCTCATGCAAAAACTTCACAAATCAGGGATGAAAAGGCTCCAGAAATCCTCAAGTTTTCTCAGAAGAGCCCTTTTTTTTAAGCACCTCATTCTTTAGTAAACAAAACAGTTCATGGCTAATGCTCAATTGATCAACACGACTGCTTTTTAGTACACAACTCAACCGTTCGAAAGTCCAAATGATGAAGTCACCGAACATTCATTTTACTTCCACTGTTATCAGGAAACTCTACCAATGCTGATCGGATCAGCAGCTTTTCTGTGCTCCAAGTGGCCTGGAACATGGATGGGTTAAGTCCTTTTGGGGGGAGGGGGAGGGAGTGTAACTCAAAAATGTGGGTTTCAAGACTGTGTATTGCCAAAACTGTAAAGGTTTTGGCTAAACTGTAAAGATAATTTGTAGTGTCTTGATTATATTAAAAATAAGTGCGAAAAGTTCCCAAATATGAAAATACCCAAGTCAGCTGGGTTTTATGGAGATTTTTAATTAATACAAATGAAGGAATTAAGGGAAGAGAGTGAGAGAGAGAAAGAGAAAATAGTAGAAAGGGGCCTAGGCCATTTGGCCTAGGCCTAAGCCTTAAGGGAGAGCGAGTCAGTCTTTATCACTCACCATAAGATTGTCTCAAGCAAGCTCCAAACCTCTGAACTCCATCTCCAACTGCGAACTCCAACTACCTCAATTTCGACCTCCCCTTCCTTTTAAAGAAATTTTCTCTTGTGTCACCTCCCTTAAATTTTCACATCTACCAATCACAGTAGACACTTTTCCCCAGGACTGTCCATTTTCAGTTCACACCACTCTTTAGTTCTCACCTTCTCTGCGTAGACTAAAACTTCACACCTCTTTTGTTAAGCTTGCCTTTTGTAAGTTGCTTGACCTTTTAGTGATTAATTTAACCTTTATAGATACTTAGCACCCTTTTGTATTAGATCTAAAAATAGACCACCTAGCTTGGGGTTTTTGCTTCACTCTAAGTATGAGTTGGGGACTTTTCATTGTTCAGTAAGGAATTTTACAACTTTATCTTCCCCTAAGGCACTGTCTGAGCAGGGTGGAGTAATTTTAAAGTTCTCAATACATTCCTGACCAAGTACCTCCATTGTTTAAAATGGGGAACAGCTTAACCAAATCTTCTGAGGTACAGTCTGCACAGTTTTAAGATTCATAGTAGGTATTTATGTCCAACAGATGTCAGAGGTGAGACCTGAACCCAGGCTGCTCTGATGTTGAGAACCACCGTCTTGCCACTGCATGCTGCTGCCTCTCAATACACTTAATTTTAGATGTGGAAAAATCCCTTATGAGGATGAGGCCGCCACCACACCACAGGCCGCAGTGCTGGAGCACTGCGCTTTGGGAGAAGCTCAGGAGGTGCCAGAAGGCCAGCAGAGGCTCCAGCCAGTGTGTGTCTGCAAAGACCCAGGCTGGCTGGGTAGATCTCTTTCCCTCTCAGGACATGATTTCCATGCATTCATTGAATGGTTACTGAGCGACCGACCAAGATGGCCAGAGCCTACCTCCAGAGGAGGACCTCAAGGAGGGTCTGCAGGTTCGGAAGGGAGAGAAATGTTGCAGGGGAGATGACACAGAGGCAAGGTGGGGGCACTGACCCCTGGGGGCCTCTCCTAGGAGGAAATGGCCGGCTAAACTCTGAAGGGCAGAGGGGAGGGGGCAGAGCATGCCAGGAATGAAGGGCAGGAGAATAAAGGTGCAAGATGGAAGGGCACGGCTAGGGAGCAGCCAGGGGAGACTGAGCCGGCCATGGAAGGAGCGGACTGTGGGATAAGGCTAGAAAGGGAGCCAGCCTGAGCAGGAAGGCAAAGGCCAGGCAGAGCAGAGGCTGTTTGTCCTGGGCACCATAGAGAGCTGGTGAAGCTTTGTGAGCGGGGGAGTGATGGGGTAGCAAACTGGAGCAATGATGGAGAATGAATTGGGGAGGAGAGAAACTGGAGGCAGGGAGGGTAGTAGTGGCAGTGGGAGTGGAGACTAGGGACTTTGTATGAGACGTGTTGATGAGGTAGGATCACCCAGGCTCAGCCACAGCCTAGATATATGGGGTGAGGGAGAGTGGGGGCGAAGGAGGCCCCTGGGTCATTGGAAGGATGTAGGCCGTGGCCTGGAGCTGTCTAGAGGCAGCTGGGGCCACTGTAGATAGAGCACTGGACCTAGAGTTAGGATGGCCAGTTTAAATCTTGCTTCAGACACTTCCTAGCGGCATGACTGGGCAAATTTTACCTTGGTTTCCTCATCTGTAAAATGAGGATCCTAATAATCCCTAACTTGCATGCTATTGTGAGGATCTAATGAGATCATATTAATAACGCACTGAACCCAGTGCCTAGCACATTGTAGGTGCCTTCCTTCCTGTCTTCCTCGCTTTCCTTCCAAAAAAGCAAAAGGAGGAAAAATAGGAGAAGGGGTATGTTTGGAGACTGACAAGGGATGAAAGAAGCCGAAGTATTAGATTAGACAGACCTCTCATTATCTGACCGTGGAGTTAAGGCTGAGAAGGAATCCAGTGTTATTAAAAAGCGACTTATTCTTCCAAGCAAGTGGGAGTCTACAAAATTGTTAGCTAACTGTTCTACATTTCAAGTTAACTTAGTGTTTGGAAGTGGTGACAAAGCATTTTAGCCTAAAAGAGGATGATTAATTTATCAGCTCTATCAAAGATGAAACTCACTCATGGTTATTTCTCCATTTAGGCCAAAGAGTTTCTAATAATAAAAATAATAAGCATTGATATAGTTTAAGTACATTACAGATGTCTCATTTTATCCTCCCAACAACCCCTAGAAGTAGGTATTATTGTCATCCCTATTTTAGATGAGGAAACAGAAGTAGACAGAGATGAAGGGCCTAGCCTAGCAGGGTCACACAGCTAGGAAGTGGAGGAGGCAGGTCTTTCTGACTCCGGGTCCAGCACTTTCTATTCAAGGTGTTGCCTAATTGCCTTGTTCTTCCTCTAATTTAAACTTATTAGCATTTATCGATGACTATTTGCTCCTGAGAAGACTGGAGGCTAAGGGGGTATGACATGAAGTCCTTTGTGTAGCTGAATGGCATGTCTTCCCCTGGAGAAGGATTCAACATTCCTGCTTGGTCCCAGGGGGCTGAACAGAGTGGGATGCCCCAAGGTATGCTTATGGGAATGTGTGTATGGGACAGGTGGAGGTTAGGTGAGATCATCTCAGAATTCTCCTCTCCAATTCACTCTAGAGCTCATCAACCTTCCACACTGGTCCTCTCCAGGTATTTTGTTCAGAGCATATCAGACAAGCCCTGGTAGTTGGTGGGGTTGAATTATAAGCCCTCCATCCTTAATCTAATAATGCTTGACCACACGTATTAGTGATCAATTGTGAAAGAGCCATTAATAATTCTGGCATTTTTTTTTACATATAGGGTTGACCTTTTTCCTTGTTCCTCTATTATTCTGCCTTTTCTCTCTCCCTCTCTCTCTTTTTTTAAAAAAGGCCCCAAATAACAAAAACAACCAGGTCTCTTAGATTGGTTTGTTTTTTCCATTTTTTGAAATCTTACCATTCCATCTTAGCCTCCTATTTGTCCCAAAGTTTACATCTTCCTATTTTTGGCCTCCACAGAATCTTGCATGGAGAAGAAGTTGAATGACTTGATGAATGGATGCCCCTTGACTCCTCCTTTTTGGTGATTCTCTTTGAGTCAGCTTGCCTAGTTTTGCCACTGATTAGCTGGGCAATTCATGAACCACCTTAGGCCTCAGTTTCCACATTTGTAAAATGAAAGGTTCAGAATGGATGATATTTAAGGACTCTTCCTTTGAAGGCCCTAAAATATATTATTCTAATTTACCCTGGCCCCACTCCTTGAACCTTCTTGCCCATTCTCGGTTGCCCACTCTTGCTTCCTGTGGTTGTCAAAAGAGCCATGTGTCACATGGCATTGGGAAGTACCCAGGCTAAGATCAAAGCTACTGAAAGTGGCTGCTACTGCTTCACTTTGATTGTTCTGCCAGGAAATATTACCCTCCTGAAGTCACATGTCTATTTACCTATAATGTGTTCTCTGTAGACAAAAAGGTGCCTTACATACATTGATGCAAATGTGAGTTTTAAAGATGCTAATTTTACGATGAGTCAGGAGCAATTTGTCAGGCCAGAGGGAAATAGGAGACAATTGGAAGGGCACCAGAGGGCTGAGCTAAATAATAGATGAAAGAAATGGAAAGAGAACCCAGGTGTCTGAAAGGAGAAAGCAAGGAGCTGGTTCAAGAACAGTGAGTGGCAGAGAGGGTATGGCAGATGTGTGCCTAGTGACATGGGGGCTCAAGTGAGCAACGAATGGAAAGGAAGAGACTCAGAAAAAGTGATGGTGTTGGGGGTGATGATGATGTTAGAATACTGTAGTGAGGGGAAATATCACAGTGACAGGAAGAAGAAAAGATGAATAATCCTTGCATGAATAAAATAGAGTAAAGTAAAAGAAGGTCAAGAATAAAGCAAGAATTCAGAAGGGGAAGAGTTACTGGGAAAGAAATCAGATCAGTGTGGGTGAGTTCAAAGGTCTGCAAAGAAGTTTGGCTGGGGCTTGGGGGGGGGGACTAGACCCCAACAGAAAAAGACAGCATCTTCAGAATGATGGGTTTGGGTTTACAAGCCTAATGCTTCACTTTCTCTGGGGTCCTAAACTGAGAGTTTGAGCAAGCTCCTGCCACAGTCTCAAAGTTGAAGTGAATAGACTTCTGCTGAGATATTGTATCAGAGAAAGAGGTAATGTACTTTTCCTTTAAAAAATTGATTGTAAAAATAGTAAATCATCAAATGATGACTTGATAAAATAACCAGTGAAAACAATAATCAATGAAATAATCAATGAAAACAATCACATAAATGAGGAAAGTAAAAAAATAAAATCATATATAACCCTTAACATCATACCGTACATTTTAATAAAATAGAACGAAATACATTATGCTCTTTTTCTCCCAGGGAGCTACTGGCATCATCCACATGAGTATTTCTTTTAACAATACAGTTCCATCCCATCCAGGCCTATCCATCCAGTGCAATTTTAATCTTTCAATACGAGGGTCTACCTGCTATACTGGGAACCCTCAGTTCATTCTCTTCAGATGATCTACTTAACAGTGGGACACAAGGCAATCCATTAGGCATCCCTCACTCTGATTACATTGATTAGCTCATCTTTTTTTTTTCTTCAGTCACATACTTCTTTTTTGAACCCTCCACACTGCCTTTCTTGTCTGATTTCTCATTCATAATGTGTTACAGAAGGCCCACGCCCACCAGGGGCCTCTCCAGTGTCTTTGGGGTCATCTTTAGCTCCAGTCCGTTGGAGTCCATAGTAGTCTGACTTGTAGCCAAATAATATCTCCAAATATTGGTATTTAAAAGCCAAACCTTTATTTCAAAAGGGTAGCTTAGAGAGCTTAAAAGAATTGGAACAGCTTCCCAAAGTCAGTCCATTCCATTGCTGTCTTCCATCTGTTCAATCCTGGTCCTAATTCAGTGACTTTTCAGTGTTTATCTAAGATCCATGAAGTGATGAATGAGATTTGCAGGTCTTCTATCCAACAGTCTGTCAGTCTGTATTCTTCATTGTTTTTTTTCCTATCTGGATAATTAGGCCTAACTCTTTTGAATGTTTGTGTAACTTTTATGTGAGGCTCTGCGGTATTCTGGGGTCTGAGTAATTAGTACAAGAGAGTCTTAAATTGGGAACATTTAGAGGACCTCTCCATCTATGGAGAATCCCTCGGTGATTTGAACTCTGTAACACATCTCCTTCATGACTGTAGTGGTGAAAGCTGTTGATGATCACACTTTTGTTTTGTACTATGCTTGATTTTAAGCTAACAACAAGAATCATCTAATAAAGCTAACACTATTATCACAGTTTTCAAAAAGGTAATGTGATTTTGGGTATACACATGGGGACACCTTCTTGGAGGATAGTCAGTAAAGCAGCCTGGAGACCATTGCATCAAATAGCTTTTTATAGTTTACAAACAAAAAGGGGAGGATCTAGTATTTCTTCTATCTTTCAGTGTAGATTGATTTTTAAAGATGCAAGCTATTGTGGAATATCATTCATGAAAACTTGTCCATTAGTCTCTCCTGGCCTTAAACCTTATGATCCTATGGTCCTAAAACCTTCATCAATTGTTCCCTCCATTTGTAGAGTTTTCTAATAAAAAATTATGTTTAGATGGGAAAGTAGGTATACATGTCAGAAATAATCAGCATTCTCTTTGTTTAGCCTTTTCCCCTATTTCATTTGCATCTTCTCCTCTTTAAAATACCTTGAGAGTATCATTCAATGACCTCAAAGTTGTATCACCTCCAACATGGGCCTCCTCTGTGTATATTTGGTCTCATCCAGCTGTTTTTTCCATTTTTTTTCTTCCTGTGCTATTTCCTGAAACAGCACATTTGGAATTGTGATGTTAGATTCTAAATGTGGTATTTCCATTATTCATTGTAAAAGAAAACATTTTTTATGAAAGCCTTTGTCAATATTTCCCCTTCTTCATCTGTTTATTGTGCTCCTTACAATTTCATCCCCAAAAGTCCTTGATATTAATTTCCTTAATAGGACCTGTCATCACACTTTCTTAAAACATATTTTCTCCTTACTGTTTACCCTGTATACTGCTCATAATATTTAATCATTCTTCATGAAATTTTGTTTTACCAAATTTATATTCTAAAACAATATTTTCTTTGGTTGTCAATTATAATCAGTGTAGATATCCATTCCTCCATTCATTTCCTTTTTAGTGGCATCAGTAACTTATTTAAATAGATCAAATTATAGTTGTTTTAATCATAGGCCATGTATTTTTCTTATTTTTAGTCTTTATTGTAGTTTAATATTAATTTTGATCTTTGTTCCACCATGTTCAAGTAGGTACAAACAGGTAATTCAGGAATGAATGACTCTCGTGAGTTATGAATCATTTTCTAATCAATTCCTCTGTTGTATGTAATATTGCTTGAGTCTCATAGTGACCAGCACTTCTTAAATAAATTAACAAAACACAGAAAGTACCTTGTTTAAAGCTACAGTAAAACAACTCTTACATCCTACTGACACAATATGAAATGGATATGTGAATGAGTACATGAACTCATAACATTTTAAAACAAACAAACAAAAAAACCTTAAAGGGTCGTCTGGATTAATACTTTAATTATTCATATGAGGAAACTGAGCCCTAGAGAGATGAAGTGAGTTGAAATTAGCCCCAGAGCTGAAACTGGGATTCAAGGCTTCTGTATCCCTATTCAGTTTCCTTTTCAGTTTTCCAGACTTAAATTACTCACCTTCTGTTCCAAGATTGAAGACTAAAAAATAAATTCCCTAATCCCTACAGTGGGCGCATTGGAAGTGCAACCAGAAGTAAACAGAAGTGGTTTTATAACATGTTCCGATCCTGCAATTCCTCTGAAAAATCTCTAGAGCCCAGCTGATTCATTCATCCCTATCCTTTCATCTTAGGTCAATTGCATCTAATTTTTTCTTTGACTACAGGCTATAAGAAGGAGTTAGAGGCCCCGGGTTTTGGAAGCGAAGGGCTTTGTGCCCTTGTGATACGGGAAAATCTTACAAAGAAGTGGACAAAAGATCTAATTCACATTTTATCTCATGTAGCTTAGTGTATTGATTTTTTGTTTGAAAACATTTCACTGCAATGCAGTTCAGTGAGAAAAAGCTTCTCACTGCATCATCTTGTTTTGATTGAGAAGCCTTTCACAATATTCCTTTTAGCTTTCAACTCCCCAATTATTTATATGCATTTCTCTGTATTCTCTTGAACTGAGAATGTGTTTAAACTTGAGGGAATGGCAACCCCCCAAATCATAAGTGGTAGCTATACCAAAGGAACCCTTGCAAACTTAGGGGCCCAGAAACTGAATCAGAACCCTAAATCCCAGCCTGAAACCAGAGTGCCTCAATGATACCCTTACATCAATAAGGGATCTTAGTAGATTACTATCAGAGACTTTGAAGACTCCATAAAATATACAATGTGCAGATGACCCACCAAATTTCAGGAGATACTCACTTGCAAAGTATAGTGAGGCAGCTTATTAAAAGTTAATTCTTCATGTGACTTCAATCTGATTTTGAAAAAGGCAAAAGTCATTGGAAAGTAAATGATAGTTAGAGCGAGAATGTAACTTCACCAACATTGCTGTTTTTGTGTAATTGGCCTTGAATTTGTTTATTCCACAAATCAAAAAACAAAAAACAAGGGTACCCTGTCTCAATATTCTGTTGAGGGACCCCAGATTTTCCAGATTTTAAATACAGTCACCCTAATTCAGCAAGTAAGGGCCCTCCTAGAGAAAGAAGAAATTCCTAAAAAATGGGAAAAAGCAAGATGCTAGATCTCTTAGGAAATTTCTGTCTGTATTTATAGGTTCTCCTTTGTTCATGTGGGGCTACCTCACATCATTGGATATTCTAATATTCCTTTGTGGGTGCTTTATCCCAGGTTTGCAGGGGTGAGGACTTAATAGAGCAGCTGGCCATCCTTTTTCCTGGAGAAATTAGTAAGATAAGAGTAGTTGGGAAGAACACAGCTATGTTAAAAGCCTGGCAAATAATCATCCAAATAGAATTCCAGTAAATGGTCTCCAAGAACACAGTTGAATTTGGAACCCCTAAATTGAAATTTCCAAAAAGATTCCAAAAAGATTTTAGGATCACAGAGCTTTAAGGAATCTTAGAGACCAGGTACTTTGGTTCTCTTATTTTACAGCAATTAAGTTGAGACCCAAGGTCACACAGCTTCCTTTTTGTTATTTGTGGAATAAAAAGAATGAGTAGATATAGATGATAGCCTCCCCCCCCCCATCCCATTTCTCCTCTTCTTCTCCCTCCCTTCCCCCAAGGTTAGAACAATTAAAAATTAGTTTAAAATGGAACATGAGAAATTTGGATTCAACATAAAGAAATCTTACCTGACATTAGGAGGCATCAGAATGGCTTGCCCTCCAGTTAAAATTAGTTTGGCAAACAATATCAATTCATATCTTCTGTTCTGAGTTTGTTGACATTTTAATCTCAATGCTTCATTTCAGCACCTTCAGTAATGAAATGAAAAAAATGTTGAATTACGAGGTAATGCTAGTTAAACATTTATAGAAGCCCAATCCTGTCATTTCTTGAAACTATGAAAATGGAATGTTTTTCTATGAAATCATTATAAATTTATAACAAATTTAATCTTGGGCGATGTACTGTTCTATGGACTGTGAATTATTGTCCTAAATTTCAGATGGCAGATGCTTTCCCTGAGTTGTAATGTCTAGTTGATTAGTTTCTATGATGCAGTATAAGAATATAGCTTCCCATTTGCATACAAGTTATTGCACTGATTATATAGCTTGACTCAAGAATTCCCAAAGTATGTTTTCTGAGCAAGAGTCCTGGCAAATAGTGAGGCACTTTGTTATTAAGAAAATCAGAATAATTTTGAATTTGCCCCATCAAAATCTGAGACATTGAGATATTTCTCTCCTACAGAGGGTAGCCTTTAAAAAAAAAAAATTTTAAAGGCAGGTGGGTGGCTCAGTGAATTGAGAGCCAGGCTTAGAGACAGACCAGGAGATCCTGGGTTCAAATTTGACCTCAGACATTTCCTAGCTATGTGACCCTGGGCAAGTCACTTAACCCCTATTGCCTAGCCCTTACTGCTCTTCTGCCCTTGAACCAATACACAGTATAGAGTCTGGTTTTAAAAAATATATTAAAGTACCTTTAAAGCATCTTTGGGTAAAATGGAAGTACTTAACCAGAAAGTTAGATCCAAAAGTATTTCCTTCAACAAAATATAGTATTGGGACTCAAAACGGGATTTTTATACTTCAATCCTTAGGCAGACTTAGGCAGGGGAAATTGCAGTCTGATAGTAGGTGGAGATGGGACCTCAAGTTCAAATCCAGCCTCAGAAACTTCCTATCTGTATGACCCTGAACAATTCATTTAACCCTCATGTTTGTTTTTAATGTATGACCCTGAACAATTCATTTAACCCTCGTGAAACTGCCTCAGTTTCCTCATCTGTGAAGTGGGCTGGAGAAGGAAATGGCAGACCACTCAAGAAAACCCCAAATGTGGCCATGGAGTCAGGCATGACTGAATAACAACAAAAACTTACTAATGTATATAGTTATATGGTGTCTCTTTTGATAGAATGTCAGCCCCTTAAGGGTAAAGAATGTGCATCCCCAGCATCTGGCACAGTGCCTGGCAGAAAGGTCTTAGTATTTGTTGACTGACACTGAGTTATCTCCTGGGAAAATGCAGATTTCCTGGAATATAAAACACTTGAAACCCCAACCTTTCTTCCCTTTGTGACAGTCACTTGGTCTTGTCACTTAACTTCATTGGGCCTCAGTTTCCCCAACTGTAAAAATGAAGAGCTTGTCATCTGAGGCCCATCCTAGCTCTAGATAAATGAGCCTATGGTTTTTCATTTTATCATATTGGTGATGAACCTGAAATCTTTTTCTTTGTTACTGAGCTGAGAACGAGAACCTGCAAAATGCAGCAAACAGTAGAGACAACGTGGGCTCCAAAGGAGAAGTTACTGAGTGAAGGAAGTAAAGGGAGAGGCTAGAAGTGGAAAGGGGGGATCTAGGAGTATTCCAACATCCTTTCCAGGGTCAGGGCAATGGGAGAGGCAGAGGGATGAAAGAGGGTACAGTCATTCCTGGAGAGGGAGCCAGGGCTAAGAGATGGAAGAGCCCAGGAGAAAGGAGAACCAAAACATCCCTGGGCAGAGCAGAGGGATTGGGCAGAGCTGGGTTGGGGGTTTGGCTATGGGGTCCCATAAAGGGGGGAGCAGGACAAATGGACAGGAGGGGTATAGATCAATGCACAGTTTTATCCTAAGGCCAGTGATTCATGATTTCAGGGACAAGGGAGTGACTGATGGGCGAGAAGCTCTCAGTTTCCAAGGACAGTTTCCCTCGCTGGCTGACAGAAGGCTGGGCAGGTATTAAGGAAATAATAGGCAGGGATCCCCATGGCTGGCAGAGGGAGCTGGGACCTGCCAGGTACAGGAGCTTCCCTCTGATTGTAGCCGCCTCCTTCCAAGTTCACACTGATCCATTACCAAAATTTCTTTTCATCTGGCCACTCATCCATTCTAGCCCAGACTTCTACATATTTTACATAGAATAAATGAGACTCTTTGCTAAAATCTGTGCATATATATATATATATATATACATGTTTCCCTTTCCATGGAACCCTGAAAATATTGAACTCTTCATGTGATAAAATAATACATTCATAATATTCATAAACAAAATAAGATAATATTAATAATCATTGAATGATAACATAAGATCATATTCATACATGCCTTGTAAATGTTTAGCACTGTATAAATGTAATCTGTGTCATCACACAGCATCATAGTTGTCTCTTTGAAAGTGTAGCATCTCCTTCAGACTCCTTATTCCAACTCCTGCAGATATGGTCTTCAGACTTCTCAGGTGAGGGTTCTAGGGGGACCCTGAAGATCTGAGGGTGATTTTCTAATCCTGTTTGTCACAAGTTCCCATTGTTGGGCTCTGTTGATTATCTGGTCAATAGCAATTAACTAACCAGATTTAACTAACTTTTAGTTAGGGGTACTTACTAAGGTAGTTTAGTAAGAACAAGTTTGTATAAAACATATCCCTTGAAAATCTGGACCCATTATCACCCAAAGACATACAGAGTCCTGGGGAAATGGGTTCAAGCTTAGAGAACACGTGTGGTAAAGGGGTAATGGAGTTTCTGGTTGGCTAGAAATCCTTTTTTCCCTCCCTATAGTCCTTATAAATTTCTCCCTAAAGGATGTACATCTGTTGGGCCCTGATGGTCAGATTCTTTGTAGAGGACCTCAAGTTCCATGTCTCTACCCTGAAAAGGGTATGTTCTCTTTAGCTCTCTCTCCCAGCTCCCACATGCACACATTGTTTATTATTGGTCCAGTGAGTGATGCTTCTTCTGGGCTCATGCCCACCTCATCTTTGTAGCCCTGTGGCACAGGTTCAAGGCCTTCTCCAAACATTCCTGATGCAGTTGCTGGGATTCTTTTGCTGAAAGGCTCTTCTCTGGTATGCAAAAGTCCTGGTGTGTGTCTAATTATTTCAGCCAGTCCCAATACCTTTCCATCATCTGATTTCATCTCAGTGACTGAAGCACTTTGGGCTTGCTAGTTTATACCTTTGATCGACTGATCATTTCAAGAGGGGTCTAGTCATTCTTCACACCTCATTTACACATGTGATTGATTCTGGAACTCAGAGAAGAGGAGGAAGACTAGAGCATCTTGTTTGGGGTGAAGGCTTCCTGTGAAAGTTAAGGATATTTCCCAAGTTAATAACAAATTATATCCTGGAGAAAGGAGTATCTGAACCCTCCCTTCTCTGCCTTGATGGAATAGAACTCTTTCCAGTTTGCCTATTATCTTGCTCCTGGTGGGTTAATTAGATAAGGGAAACATTTACTTAAAACAGCTGGTGAACAGAGCATCGGTATAATGGTTAAACCATACAGGGAATCAAAGCCAAAACATTAATTTTTGTTCAGAAGCCTTCATATGGCACATATATATGGCAAAGTATCCAGTGTCCAAGGACATTTTGTATGCCCAGCCCTTCTTTCCAGCCCCCCAAAATGGGCACCTCCTCCCTCTGCTCTCTAGAGGTAATGTGGGGGCTCACAGGCAGCTTGACGTTGCAGTTTGGGCACGTGGACTTGAAGACCTTCGCCAACACTGACCTAGCCCTCTGCAGCATTCCTTCTAGAAATTGATCACATCTCTCAGACAAATACAAAGAAGTGACTGAAGCTGAGCAGTTCTCTCTCTAATCCTGCTACTTTTCTGTTTTACATCATCCTTTGAGTGAGTAAGAAAGTTATCATCAAGTTACAAAGGACTTCAGAAGGTATCTTTAATGGGAATGTAGAAATGAAGTGAAAATAGCTAATAAAGTCAGTAAGTGATTTCAATAATTCAAACATTTATTTAATTTCTGCTTTGAGGTTTGTGCAAACTATTTTTTCAAAACCTTATTTTTTTTGGTTGGAGGGAAAGGTCTGAACCTGTGATTTCATTGATACAGGGAATTCACTTTAAGCAAATTCCCTCCTCAGATACTCTGAGATTTATATTTTTAAACAATACAATGATTGAAGACAGTTACAAAAGATTCATGACTAAAAATGCTATCTACCTTCAGAGAAAGAATTGATGGAGTCAGACTGCAGATCAAAACAGATTTTTTAAAATGTTTTTTGGGGGAGTCTATTTTCTTTCATAATAAGATTAATATGGAAATATATTTTGCATGATTATATGTGTATAAATTATATCAAATTGTTTGCCTTTTCAATAAAGGAAAAGAAGGAGAAAGGGAGAGAATTAATGTTTTTTAAAAAACAAAAGTTAAAATTTATTTTTACATGTAATTGGAAAAAATAAAATATTAAAAATTTATATTCTTAAAAATTGCTTGGAGGGAGGTTTTAAGTATTTACATAGATTTATAAAGCCAGTTTGTGTCAGAAGCAAGATCTGAATTCAATACTTCCTGACTCCAAGGCTCCCTATCCCTTACTCCATGTTGTCTCTCAACTATTGACTGTAATTGCTGGGGCAATTAGAAAGATTCAAGCAGATAAGGTCCTAGAGCTCATAAACTGGGATTCTAAAGTAGCAAACTCAAATAAAAAGATTAAATAATGAAGAGAAGGTAGTACTGTAATAGCCATCAGAACCTGAAAGCACCATTTGCCAAGGAAACACCTCCAGGCATTGTTTTACTACATCAGTGTTTCTCATAAATAAGATACTCATTGACATTCAAGCTCTAGTTACATCTACCCATCATTCAGTAGTCCCTGATTTTAAATAAATGAAGATTTGTATATAAGGGGGAAAAATGTGAAAATTGAATAAGGAGAAAAGCGATCTTCCTGTTACATAGATCTCCTTTAGGTCCTGAAGGAGAGATAGGCATTGGCTTCCTCATGGGAAGAAGAGAATAAAACTGCCTTGATCCCCATATTAACACAATCAACATATATTGATCTAGTGTTATTGTCCAGAGACTTCTGTGCAAAACTGGAATATTACTCTTTTCTTCTTTATATTGTAAGTGTTGTGCTTGTACAGAGCACAGCCAGTATTTTGTTAAATAGTTATCCTATGATTATAGTATTAGGAATCAATAATACTTTTAAGATTATTTTCCATTGGACAACATTCCCTTTTTATTTTCCTCATCTTTATGGAGTTTTTCTTCTCTTCTTCTTTCAATGGAATTCCAGACTTCTCTAGCCATCAAGCTAGCTTTCCACAATGCTCAGGATTCGTATTTCTTAACTTGTCCAGAATCACTTTTAATGGATCTGTATTGGTCTTTTTCCAAGATGGATTCTGAGAGCTGCAGTCTGACCTCTGGGTACCGTCATATTCTCTTGTTTACTACATCCCCTTCTAGAGAAACCAAAGGTCAAGTAAAAGTCAGTTACCAGGTGTAGGGAGGGGCCCCCTCTTGGGGCTACACAGAGCTGATTCACCAGAGTTGAGTCATAAAGGAAGAATCAGACCAGGATCTGGACGGTGTAGTGGACCTTCTGTCTCCTCTTAGACTCATCCAGGCCAGGGCTTCTGCCTTCTGGGCAGGGCTTAGATGCTTACCAAACACTCTATACTGGACAAGTGCCTTCAGCCTATATTCAGAGCATGGGCAGCCAGGAAGGCATTCTGTGCCTCATCCAAAGCAAAGAGTCTAAGCTAAGGGTGAGGCATCAGTCACCCAGGGGCCAGCCAATGGGCTGACCACAACTTCCCAAGTAGAGGGGTGGTCTAACCCAACAACGAGACTTTTTCAAACCCTGATACAACTTCAGAATCACTGTTGTAAGGGGCACAGAGGCCACAGAAAACTCTGACTAAATAAAACTTCTCCCTCTGCCTAGTCTGAGGCTCATACTTTATCTTCAAAACTCAAGCTTGGGAAAGTTATATATGATTAATAGCAACTGTGCTTGAAATATGAATATGATATGTGTTCAAGAAGAAATGATTTTGCCATTCTCATTTATCAAAGTATTAAATTATAAAAAATTCATATATTTATAGTATAAATGGGAATATATCCATAGAATGGCATACACAATTTATTTCCATATTTAATAATGGCAAGGTGGCCAAAATAATCTATGTCTCATTTTTCAAAAAGATAAGTATGGCCTTGGCAGTAGAACTATAATGAAATTTCTTTTACTTTCAGGAGAAAAATATGATTACTTAAAGAAAAATTATTTTTCTTGAAAGGTATTGAAATAAAAGTTCCTTGAGCTATGGACTTCCACTATGATCGCATAAACCACTAAAGAGAAACTCAGACGATGAATCGATGTGACTTGAATCCCAGGGATAAGCCAAAGACCTTGGCTAGAAGTGGCAAAAATAGAATATTCTGATAGTCTTCCTTTTCCGGATCATATTCTCATTCTGCACAAAATAAGAAGGGGGCAGAATTTCAGTAGCTTGTGGACAATTTTGATTGAAGAGGTCCCTTTCACATTTGAGGCAAGGAAGGGGTGATTTCCCCTGTAGGTGGCTGCCCTTAGAAATTTAGGTTAACCAGATTGGATCTGGGAACAGATGTTGAGCATTGAGAGATGCCAGCACCACCAGGGAAGATTTACTCCAACCTAGAGTCATTTTGAGAGGGCTGGCCTCAGCCTGAGTAGTGGTGAACCTCTAAAAGCCTGAATTAGCAGATGTCCAGATCAGATCCACCCTGGCACAAACCCAGAGATCTGGCTTATTCTCAAAAGACATCAGGAATGAATTCATCCAATCAGCAAATATTTATTAAGGACCTCGATGCAGAGACACTGTGCTGTGCAATGGTGGGGAAAGAGCAAGAAAGCCTAGGATTTGGGTTCAGGAGGCCTGGGTTTGAGTCATGTCATTCATGACTGTCATTGAACTAGTAGTTGTGACATTGGCTGAGCAAGTCTCTGGGCCTGAATTCCTTTTTTTTGTTAAATGAAAGAAGGTTAGACTAGATAATCCCCAAAGCCATTTTTAGCTCTGACTTTAAGTGATTCTATGGGAATTCAATGAAATATAACATATGAGTTCTGCCTCCTAATAAATGTCTGTGGAATCCAATTGAATTAAGAACTTATAGTCCAAATGGGGAAATAAAAGAAAACAAATTCAGGCTATAATACAAGGTTATAAATGAATGCCCAGTGAGTGTTAAGTGCTCTAAAAGTCCAACCAGAAGAAAACTTGGACCTTCCCAGGTATCCTTCAGACCAGAGTTGAAACCTAGTTGATACTGCTTCCTACTGAATAAGATCCCTCAGTTGTATCTCACTTTGGAATTTTAGCCATCACACACTGACCTAAAACTGAGCAATCTTCCTGGATTTGAAGGAGGAAAAAACACCATTCACCTTCATCTTTTTTCCCCTCATATTACTCTTTTTATTCCTGTCATAATACTTCATTTTTCCAAATATCTTTTTTTTATATTCAGAAGAGGGAAAAAGAACTGTTTTCTACTGGGCATTTTATTGCTCCTAAGCAACAGTCTGGGAAGCACAGTACTAAGGAGCCCTAGTTTGCTTCCGGCAAGACTAAGTCTTTATCCTGCCTTGACTTCTCACTGTCTTTCATAGCCTCAGTTGCCCCAGAGTTCACATCTAACAAACACTCTTTCTACTCTCTCCCAAAGATCCACTTTCATAGAATCATACATTTAGTGACAGAAAAGGACTAAGAGCTCAAGGAGTCGAATCTCTTCATTTTATAGTTGAGGAAACTGAGGTCTAGAGGGAAATGACTTGCCTGAGCTCATACTGGTACTTGAGCAGCAAAGCAGAGATCTGAATTCAGGTACCCTGACTCTGTCCAGGGTTCTAAATTATCCCTTGTCAAGTTCAAAAATGACTTTGTCTACTATACAGCCACTGACACCATGTTTGAAGAAAGCCTACACGTGATCAAACAAAATGCCCAATGATTGCTTTTAATATACTTCTCCAACCTCAATTAGGCATCAGATGTAAAACAATTATAACTGAATCTAAGATTAAAACAACAATACAAACCAAACAGAATGTCCCCATTCCTTCCATATGAAGTGAAAACTTCATGAATTGACCTAGAAGGTCTTTAATGCTCTGAGCTCTCATTTACCAACCTCTCATTACCTTACCAACAACTAACTCTACATACCCACTCCGGAAATCAAAAGTAAGACGGCAGGCTTGAGTCTCGGTGTCCAGATGTAGTGATCTCTTCTATCAGTGAGTTTCTCTAACATCAGGAGAAGACTGAAAAGGCAAAAGATTGATCTGTAAAGACTAAAAGACAGAGGCCACTCCAAGCAGTAAAAAGTACTTAAAGGACTCAAGATTTAAGAGAAACATAAGGAATTGGGAAAAGAAAAAGTAGATGAGTTGGGTAATAAGTGTTCTTTGCCTTGCTCTTTCAGACCCAGGCAGATTACATCTTGCCTCTAATGTCCAAAGTTCTGGCTCGGGAGATTCTCTGTTTGTTCTGTTCCCACCAGCCTCAACCTCCACCAGCCATATCCTGCCTCTTCTCCATCCTTTTGTTAGGGGCCAGGCCTAGCGCTCCACTTACATCTAATCACTTAGCATCCCCTTTTACTTTAGAGATAATAGCAAGAGCAAAGTGGAATATAACATTTCCCCCATCACCCCAATCAAGAGCATATTCTCCACTATACCAACTATAGTCTTTAGGCTTAAGTGGCACAAAAAGGATAGAGTACTGGAGACTCATTTTTTAAAAGCTTGCACATTACTTGTTTATTATTTGGATTTTGTGCTTAAATTGTATTTGTCATCTCTATTAGAATTCAAGCTTCTAGGAGGAGAAATCATGTTTTTGTTTTGGCCCACGCAGTCCCAGAGAACCTTGCAAATAAAAATACTTTATGTTTCATAGAGATGAAGATGTAACTCCCTCCTGAAGAAACCATACCCTTTTATTTTTTGCATCTTCTCTTTTAAAGTCCCCTTTTCCATTATTTTTTAAATTAATTAAATCAGTTGTTCTCCCTTTTCCTTGGCTCATCCTTCTTTCCTGACTGCTGCCTTTCGTGTGATCTTTCCTCTCTATTGCCCCTCCCAGCAGGTTTCTAGTCTTCCTCTTATCTTTTGTCTCAGTTATTTCTCACCTCCCTTCATACCTCAGCAAGTTTGTTTTGTTTTGTTTTGTTTTGTTTTGTCTTGTTTTGTTTTCCAATAAAACTAGCCTGCTCTGGAGGAGAAGGAAGCTGGAAGCCTCTTATAATAGATGACTGCTTTTAAATCACTATGGGTGATGATTTCACCAGTTTTTTCTTCTAGAAGCCTTGCTGTTTAATTGTACAGTTCTCTAAATCTCAGTGGAATTTAAGGGTTTAAACATACTGGTTTTTTTTCTGAGAGGTCCTGTGTCCATTTCATGTCACATTTTAGAATATGAGACTTTTACCTCAGTTGTTCAAAATATGAAGGGTTTATGGTTTCATTATCATTTGTCCAAAATAGTCATATGCACACATCTATATTCTAGTCATTGAAGACTTAAAAGCATTATTCATTTGTAAAATTGAGTTAACCTGCTTTGTTTAACTTTAGCAAACTGTCATTCTTTAGGTAAACCTTCGAGTTGAGGGAACTCTCTTTGAACTCAAAACAGCAGTCATAATGGCACTTGGATTTATTGGCTGTTTATTCAGAAAGAGGAATAAATCTTTACTTTTGAATCATAGGCCTTTTCTAAATATTATATCCTTCCTTTTTCTTAGAAAAAAAGTAGAATTTCAATTACTGAAAGCTATAATTGGAATTCTTTGAAGATAAGTCCAGAATACAAACTCTTAAATTATTGTGCATATTCGATTTGAAGTTTGAAGCTCATTAAAAAAAAGCACTATGTTTACATGGGTATATTTGACACAGTCCTTATCTTTTATATTTTTGGCCCAAATAACTGGCTCACACCCTTCTGGTAAAGTGAGTATACTTTAAAGGAGATGCAAATAGGAAAATACCTTTTAAAATGAGTATTAGGGGGGCAGCTAGATGGCTCAGTGGATTGAGAGCCAGGCCCAGAGATAGGAGGTCCTGAGTTCAAATCTTGCCACAGATATGTGACCCTGGGCAAGTCACTTTAACCCCCATTGCCTAGCCCTTGCCACTTTTCTGCCTTGGAACCAATACACAATATTGATTATAACACAGAAGGTAAGGGTTTTTAAGAAGAGGAGTATTTTGAATAGTGATGAATTTATGAATTTGGTACCTGTATGATTTAGTGTCAATGAATATATATTTCTTCCATTTTTAAATTGAAAAGATCTTCCCTGTCCAAATAAGGGCCTTAAAGTTTCTGTTCTTATTCATTATTTCAGCAATTGTGACAAGTATGCCATCAAGTTCATTAATACAATCTCAGAACCTGAAAAAAAGTGAACTGGACATAAACTTCCCCTTCCTCTAAGGAAAAACTCTACCAACATCTCTCCGTCATATTTCATCCTGCCTTGTTCTCCATTTTCATTAAATGGTTTAAATCTGGTGATAATAACATCCCCTTCTATATAGTAGCATTCGTGTTTTAGTAAAAGTGGGAGAAACTGGTGACATTTTTGGCCTGCTTGCCATGGCTTATCAGAACAGCTGCAGCTCATCTAGCTGGATGGTCAGGAGCTCTGAAATGCCCATTGGCAGACAGATTCGGGAAGCAGAGCATGCAGGGCCACTGAACCCGGTCAGCTTGGCCTGTGCTGCTTTTTGGCATGTCCTGGGATCAAAGTCCCCTTAGAGGCCATCAAGTCCAAAGCCTTCATTTTACAGATGAGGAAACTGAGCATAGATCTTCTCGGAACCAATCAGTAATAGGGCTGGAATTCCAAGCAGGCTGGAATGCTGTTGATATATGACTTTTCAGCTAAATCCTGATGTAGCCAACCTCCTTATCTTGAGTTGTTTCCAAGTAAAGAGATTCTGCTCACCCAACTGGGGAGAGTCTCCTGCCCTTTAAGGTCTTTGTTTTAATGCACTTCTCCATTTTAATAAATGGTCTCTGATTTGACAGGGCTTTGTCTCTGCTCCAGTAAGAATCTTCGTAATTCCCGTACATCCCCACCTAATGTCAGGCGAGACCTGGAGAAGGGGGGTGTCATTGCACTTGCCAGAGGGTACGAAAGGATCCCAGGTCAATACCAGTTTTGATGTAGAGGCATATTTAGGAGAGAGAAATGGCAAAGCTTTTGAGAAACAGCTGTGGTTGAGGTCCAGATGTCAGAAAAGAGCCCATTGAGAGAGTGATTCCAAAAAGAGGCCACCGCAGAGATGGTGGCCCCGGAGACAGAAAATTATCTGAATTCAAATGCCATGTGGTCCCATCATAAAAATGATGATAGAAGCACACATTCTCTGGGGTCTTATCCTAAGAGGAATTATCAGAGTTATTGAGGTGGCTCAGTGGATGGAACTCCAGGCCTGGAGATGAGAGGTCCTGGCTTCAAATCTGATCTCAGATACTTCCCAGCTGTATGATCCTGGGCAAGTCACTTAACTCTAATTCCCTAGGCCTTACCACTCTTCTGTCTTGGGACTAATACTTAATATTGATTTTAAGATGGAGTTAATATGGTGAAGGCTCTTTGGATATGAGGATCAGGACCTGAGAGGCTAGATCAGACTGAAAGAGAGCCAGAGCCAGGGCCATTCCAATGACCCATTATATTTCCATTTGCATCTAGATAGTGAGGAATCATTACTTATTTGCTGATGGATCCCTATGGAGAAGCTCTGGTTATACTGACCATCAAAAAAGTCTATGGGCAGCCTTTGTGGGCCAAGGAGAAGCAGGCTTGTCTTCATTATTGTCATCATTGTTATTGTTATTATTCCTAATATTTGCCTAGCCCTCTACGGTTTGCAAAACATCTGACATGTCTGAGTCTCACAATAGCCTTGAGAAGAAGTTACTGTTATTATCCCCATTTTACAGATGAGGAATCTGAGGCTGAGCGAGGTTGAGATTGGCCCAGAGACACCCCTTCCCCAGTCAGTATCGGAAGCAGGATTACGAGTCCTGTATTCCTTCCTCCAATTCCAGTTAACACTTATAAGAGTTAGCCTGTCTTTTGTAACAAACCTTGGACTCCAATGATCCTGACATGTTAGAGAATTCCAAAAAGAAACTAGTGGAGTATGTGTGTGTACATAATCTTATCAAGCTTGTGCTCTAATGGATCTAGTGCTCGGATTTTTAAAGTGTCACCTTAAATGGGTGATAATGCCTTTGGTATCAACTGTGTAAAACCAAATGGAAGAACACATAAGGCATTCTGCCATCCATGGTGCTTGTCGAGCTCATTATTTTCAGTTTATGTCCCTGTCAGTAATCTTTTCATAAGGCATGTGGTTGAAAATAGAATGATAATTAGCATTAGGCTATTTGAGAAGCTTCCAGTGACAGGGCCTTATTTATTGTTATGTACAATTAAAATGTGATGGGAACTCATGAGAATTCAAATTAAAACAAGACTACAGCTTGTCAGCAGTTTTCTTTTTGTTCATAGGGCCCTTTATTAGGCAATCGCTGCTTGTGTACTTTTTTTATATGACTTTAACTCTAATAACAGTAGCAACATCCCAATTATTAGAAACCTCAAAATCAGCTTTGATTGCAAAACAGACAAAAGAAATCCATTAGAAACTTCAGGTTCAGTGGCAACTCAAGATGGGGATGTGAGATTAGAGTGCAGAAGGATTAACCTCCACGTCGGATCGCTTTTCGGTTGCAGCAAAGTGGCCAGTGGTGTTTGTACATGAGCTGACTAGGAAGAATAAATATACAAACAGGAATGGAGGAGATTAATTTATAGCCCTTACTCATCCTTGTCTGGTCTCTTCAAATGTCCGCCTCCATGATTCACTGGGAGCAATGAAGTTAAGCACACCATAGTACCCTCTTATTCCTTCTGACTGAGATTTTACCATGATGCCAAAAACTGGTCCAGGTCTCACTGGAATAGGTATAGTAGAAATAATCTAAGTTTTGGAAATGCATGCTAACAAGTGCTTAATTTATCACATCTGTTAAAATTTTATACTCCCCTGGTTTTTAGTGTATGGCAAGATTTGTTTGTAATTAGTTCAGGAAACAACTTTCTGATTTATGACTCTAATTTACAAAAGCTTTGGGTTCTACTTCATTTCCAAAAATAATATCAAAGAGAATTCTGAAGCACTTATTCCTTCCATAAAACCGTTGGATTTTTGGTGGTACAAACATTGTCCTTAACAAGGACAAATGTAACTGCTGACACATTCAGTTAATGAGCTTTTTTTTTTTTTTAAAGAAAAACTCTTACCTTCCATCTTGGAATCATTACTGTGTATTGGTTCCAAGGCAGAAGAGTGGTAAGGGCTAGGCAATGGGGGTCAAGTGACTTGCCCAGGGTCACGTCTGATGCCAGATTTGAACCCAGGACCTCCCATCTCTAGGCCTGACTCTCCATCCATTGAGCTACCCAGCTTCCCCCAGTTAATTAGCTTTTAAGGGAATCAGAAAAAGCTTTATCTAAATATTGGAATTTTATCTGGGATTTGAAGGCCAGGAAAGCCAAGAGGCCAAGATGAGGAAAGAGAGAATTTTAAATTCCTGGCATGGCAAATAACTAGTGAAAAAGTCTTGAATCAGGAGAGGGATTGACCTTGTGCAAGGAATTGCAAGGCCAGTATCACTAGACCAATAAGTAGGGAAGAAGAGAAGGGAATACACATTTATTCAATGCTTACCAGATACCAGGCACTATGATAACAATTTAACAAATATTATCTCGTTGGAGCTTCATAATGACCCTGAGAGTAGATCTTTCATTGTCACTATTTTACAGCTGAGGAAACTGAGGGAAACAAACATTAAGTGACTCGTCCAGGTTCACAAAGGTAGTAAGTATCTAAGGTCCAATATGAACTGGAATACCAGTGAATAAGTTATCCACTGAATAGATAGGAGGTGGAAAAAGCCTGGAGAGGTAGGAGGGGACCAGGTTATGAAGGACTTTCAATGCCAAGCATTTTATATTTGATTTTCAAGGTGATAGAGAGCCACAGGACTTTATTGAATTGGGGACTGGGGAGGATGGGAGGAAGAAATAACTAGATGTTGAGTTTAAGGTATCTATGGCACATTCCTTTTGAGATGTCCATTAGATAGTTGTAAATGAGAGACTAGAGGTCAGCAGAGAGATTAGGACTAGATAAGTACACTTGAAAATCATTAGCCTAGAGATGAAAACTGAATTTGTGGGAGCCAATAAGATCACCAACTGAAACAGAAGAGAGGGAGAAGAGAAGGGGAACACTCATGGTTAGTGAGCATAATCTGGAGAAAGATTTAGAAAAGGAGACTAAAGAGGGGCCACACTGGTAGGAGGAGCATCCATGGGGGTGATTGTCAAGACCTTGTGTTCATTCATAAGCCCCTCAGCACCCAAACGGGACTTCCTGAGACTGAGTGACTTTTCAGTGTCATAAATCCCCAGGCTCCCACTCTCCCCACTCCTTCAGTTCCCTCACTTTGATAGCCTAAGCACTAAACAAACATGTATGCCGTGTATATTATGTTCAAGATATTGCTTAGGACCCTGGGGCTTCAGATGAAAAGTGGCACTGCCCTGGCCTCAGGAAGTTTAATATCTAATAGGGAGGAGCACATAAATGGCTAATCAACAAAATAGAATGAGATGCAGCAAAAGAAATAAATAGATAACTCCTCTGGGAAAATTTGATGAGGGAATATCAGTTCCAGCTGAAAGGATCCCAGAAGGCTTTAGGAGGAGGCATCTAAAGAAAGAAATGGATTTCAACAGGTGGAAATGAGGAAGTAATGTGCTCCAGATGTGGCAGACCACCAGAGGGAATGAATGGAGATGGGAAAATATAGAATTGGTAAGGGTGCACAATTTGTTCATTTTCACTGGAACACAGAGCACTTTAAGTAATGTGAAGTAAGTTGGGAAAATCCCAAGGCTGGTCTAGTTAAGTTTGGAGAAGTTTATCTCCAGACTGGCTACAAAGTCATGAACTTTTCGCTTACAGCAATAAAAGAATTCTACTAACTCATAAATTATATAGGATTTTGTGTTGGAGGGAGAGAGTGCCCATACTAATGGAGTTACATATTCCTAAAGTGTTCTCTAAGTGATAAGCATATGAATTCTAGAACACTGTGGTCTCCAAAAGTCAAAGAGTCAAAATTTCATGTGACCCAAAAAGCAATGGAGAGAGACCCTCCATGTGGTGGTCATAAAGACACTACTGCATATTTCTGCCAGCCAGGTGCCACAGTGGATAAAGCACCAGGCCTGGAGTCAGGAAGACCTGAGTTAAATGTGACCTCAGATACTTACCAGCTGTGTGAACACGGGCAAGTGGCTTAACCATGTTTGCCTCAGTTTCCTCACCTGTAAAATGAGCTAGAGAAGGAAATGACAAACTACTCTTTGCCAAGAAAACCCCAAATGGGATCACAAAGAGTCCAATGGGACTAAAAAAACAACTAAATAATAAGGATGCTGAAGACTTGTGTGGAAGAAGTAATATAAAAGATTATCACCCATAAAATGCCTGAACACAAAAGGAGGTAGACCAGTCATGCAGCAAAAACAAGGGCTTATGGATGGCCAGCCTGCTTATGGTACTCACAGCAAAAGAAAACAAAACCTTTAGAGATTGAGAGCTAGAAGAGACTTTAACAGTCACTTGGTCCAAACTAATTTTATAGACAGCAGGAAGTTGAAGACCAGAAAGAGGAAGTTACTTTTCCAAGGTTTTGTTTTGTTTTGTTTTGTTTTTTAAGTCAGTACTACGGCCAGGATCCAAACTAGGTCCTTTGACTTCAGTGCAGTGCTCTTTCCAATGAGAGAGAGAGAGAGAGAGAGAGAGAGAGAGAGAGAGAGAGAGAGAGAGAGAGAGAGAGAGAGAGAGAGAGAGAGAGGCGGGGGGGGGGAGTATGTGTGTGTGATGAGGGTGAGTCAAGGAATGCTGAACGAAGAGAAGTGTTGAGAAGAAATAGTTTGGACAGATGCTGTGTGGAATGGGATCAAGAGCAGATAAGAGTGAAGAGATTATTGTGCTACAAAGAGAGCACAGCTGAGGTTATGTAAAAAATCCTTAGTGAGTGAAGTCTGTTCATTTTCGGGATTCTCTCCCAGGGATGCTCAGTAGCCCTGCAATCAGAGCATAAATATCAAATGATAGATTTTATAAAGGAATAAAGATTCACCGATCTTCACAGTAAAAATCCAGGGTGAAGGAGCCAAGGAGGATTTTAGGGTAGAACCAAATGAAACATTAAAATTGTTAGAGTTAAGTCTGTTGGGGTTGGGAGGGAGAGGCCTCCATTTGGAGGTCCTTTGCCAATTGTACTGAATACTCAGAAAACAAATTTAATTAGCTTTCTCCTTAAATCTGTTTCTCCTTTGATGCCATTAGTTCTGTATAGACATTTTCACTGACTTCCTCCATTCTTGAAATTCTTTCCCTCCTCTTCTCTACCTCCTGACTTCCCTAGTTTTCTTTAAGTCTCAGCTAAAATCCTACCTTCAGCAGAGAGCTTTTCCTGATCCCCTTCATGCTAATTAGTCCCTTCCTTCTGTTACTTATCTCCACTTTATCCTGTAAGTGTTCTGTTTGTAAAAAGTTGTTTATATGTTATCTCCCCCATTATTAGATTGTGAGCCCCATGAGGGAAGGGACTGCCTTTCTTTGTCCATCCCTTACCACAGTGCCTGACACATGGAAGGTGCTTAATAAATGTTCACCACCTGCCCGCCTGGTACCACCATTCAGTCTATCTTCCATAAGAGTAACCTTAGATGCTATTGTTTAGCAAATCCTCTGGGTTCTCTCCATGGAACATCTCTCCTGTCCATCCCCTGCTCTTTCTCTTTTCACACTGCCACCAAACTAACCCAGTTCAACTCTTACAGGATTGAATAAGTTTCTACCTATTGAGCCCTTCATCTATTACAACAGCTCCTCTGAGTCTTTTAAATTCTCCTCCCCTCTCCCTGGAAACCTTACCAGTAACATGGAGTTACAGAAGAGGCATTTTAGTTTGAGGCATAAGACCTGAGTGCTTATATCAGTTATTTTGTCCAACAAACATTTACTAGTTACCTAATATTCACGGTGCTAGACACTAAGGATACAAAGATACAAGACTCTCTTTGCCTTCAAGAAGCATACATTTTACCGGAGGCTACAGAAAAAGTTCATCCAATACAGAAATGCTGGAGAGACACAAAGAAATACAAAGTAATTAAAGAAGCAGCCACTGACAACTGGAAGAATTGAGAATGCCCTGATTGACAAATAAGGATAATTTGTGACCTCTTGGGTTTTCTATGGTTCAGATCAACATTTCTATGTGAGAACAGTAACATAAGGATTCATTCTGTTTGTGGCTCACAGTTTCCGCAGACATCCTGGCCTTACAGGAGACTACTATATAATTTCTTTGGGTGAGTTCAACTGCCAAAGGATCCTTTGCTAATTAATGTCTTGGAGTCTGTGCCTTAGACCATTCCCTTATATCCTCCTCCTCCTTGCCCAGCATTTTTTCTCCCCCAGTGATTCCTTTTCATTGTATTTGGAGAACTTCCAGTTGATGAACTTTTTGGATCCCATACTTTTTCTTTGCCATTTTGCCCATAGAGCACTGATTATATCATGGCCCCTTGCCCAAAGGATGCCACATCAGGCATGCCACATGGAACTTCCCATTCCCAGCCCATTACTGGGATACGAACTGAGGCACAAACTGAAGTATGGCCCTGGAAGTGGGCATCTTTGTCAACTTGGCTGTCAGGGTTAATGGACCATATTTCTGTTCAGTTTTGCGTCTCTAACTTTTGAGATGGAACAACATCTGAAAGTCTCAGTGGATTGAGAAAGAAGGGAGGGGAGGAGGGAAACAAAACTACTTTACTTTCCTCAATAATTTGAACATTGAACATTAAAAACTCAATCAAACATCAAATAATTTGAACACAGTAGAAATAATGTGTACTTTCCATCCCAATTAAAACACATGCTCCTAGCAATTTAATTATGTAAATTGGTATAAGCAACCATGGAACAATGTTAAAGAGAAAGCATGAATATGGGTTAGCTAAAATTGTGGATGACATTTCTCTTTTTAATTTTCTTTCTTGGCCAGTATTATGCCAATTTTCATGCATTAATTGTGTGGAGACTCGTTTTTTAGATAAATGCTCCTATACATTTATTTAAAATTATATTAACCAATTTTGGGAAAGCTAGCAACCTTTCCCAGCCCTACTGACCATTAAACCTATCATGTAGTAAGAGAGTTAGTTTGACCTATCCCAAAATAGCATCTGTGCAGTAAGGTCAACCACTTCATCCTGGGAGAGCCTTTCTGTAGAAGTTGGGGTTGCCCCTGACTCCCTAATATTTAGCAAAAGTACAAAACAGTAGTGTTTCCCTTTAGTGTTCCTCTGCCCTAGCCCTAGCCCTGTAAGGGACCTCAGTGGCCAGCTAAGGCAACTCCTTCATTTTATTTCCTGTTTCGCCATTCTTTTTCAAAGCCCCCCTCATGACTCAGTGCCCTAATGCTTCTCAGACCCTCTACAAAGATTCCCTACTCAGGCAGTCCAACAGCCAGTCTCTGATCCAGAAAGTTTTTTTTAGTTCTCTCCCCACCTCTCACCCCCATCAAAACTGACATTGTTCCTTTTGCTTTGGAACTGGGATAGCTAATCTGTCAAAACAATTCAGCTTGAAACCTTAATGGCCAATAATGGCTTGATGTTGTTATTCCTCCTAGAGAACATCTGCAGGTTCACTGTGGGCCCTAGCACCCTAATGCTATGCTGGAGGAATGTGAGAATTTCAGGCTCCGTGAGTCGGAGAGATATTTGAGGCTTTAATGCCACCTGCTTTGTCCCTTGTCAAATTGGACTTTGACACCGGCTCACTGCTCTAGGGTTAAAAGAGACCTTGGTTTCATCCAGTTGGCAATAGTTGATTAGGTCCTCAGTGTGTGCCAGGCACTGTGCTAAGTGCAGAGGATACAGAGATATGCAGTAACAAGGTCTCAGGCCTCCAGAACTAGCATTGGAGTGTAGGAGACAGCATGTAAACAACTGTACATACCATACAAATACAACATGCAAATGGAAGGTGATCTCAAGGTAAAGGAACAGGGTAAGAGGCACATATGGGAAAGGCTTCCTGCAGAAGGCAGGATTTGAGCTAATTCTGGAAGGAAGCCAAGAGGGAAAGGTTAGGAGAGAAAAGATTAGAGACAAGAGAAATAGTCATTGAAAAAGGCACTGAATCAGGCGATGGAGTGTCCTGAGTGAGCTTTGTCAAGGAGGTTGCTGTCATGGGATTGCAGAGGGAGTCAGGGAATAGAAGACTGGAAAGGAGGGGAAGGGCCATCTTATAAAGGGCTTTTGGGATGCCAAACAGATGATCCTGGGGGTGATAAGGGAATGATTGAAATGGAGGTGGCATGACCAGACCTGAAGACTACTTAGCTTGTTAAATGGAGGATGACATGGAATAAGCAGAGATTCCAGCTGGGGGCTACTGCAGTAGTCTGGACATTGGGATTTGAGGTCTTGTACCAGGGTGGTGGCAGGCTCACCAGAGAGATGGGCATGTTGTGAAAGAATGCTGAAATAAAAAAACTTATTGGGGGCAGCTGGGTAGCTCAGTGGATTGAGAGTCAGACCTAGAGATGGGAGGTCCTAGGTTCAAATCTGGCCTCAGGCACTTCCCAGCTGTATGACCCTGGGCAAGTCACTTGACCCCCATTGCCTAGCCCTTACCACTCTTCTTCCTTGGAGCCAATACACAGTATTGACTCCAAGATGGAAGGTAAGGGTTTAAAAAAAAAAAGACTTATTATGTGGAGTGAGTAAAAAGAGGAATTGAGGATGATACTCAGTTTATAAACCTGAGGCACTGGTAGGTCAGTGGAGTCCACAACAGTAACAGGAAAGTTTGGAAGAGAGAAGGACAGGGGTGTAGGGGGAGGAGATGGGAGTTCTGTTTTGAACAGGCTAAGTGTGAGATAGCTACAGGACATTGAATCTGCAGTTAATGGTGAGAGCCTGGATGTCAAAGGGTAAGGCTGGTTTATAGATCTAGCAATAGTATAAAAAGAGAAGAAAGAGGGCCTAGAACAGAGCCTCAGAATCATCTGGATCTTCTTCATCATAAAATCCTTGAAAGGAGAGAGATCCAGAGAGTGATCAACAGTGCCAAAGGCTTCAGAGAGGTCAATAATAGCCATCATTTACATAGCACTTTAAGGTTTATGAAAGGATTTATCATGTTATCTCACACAATCCTCATAACAACCTTGTTAGGGAGGAG